>NW_004754915.1:1134694-1167194 GCF_000188695.1 Salpingoeca rosetta | reverse complement strand
CGAGCGGCGCGCACGTGCGAACATTGCCGCCGTTCCGCTTGACCGCCTGCTGGTTGAATCTGACCGCGCAGACGCGAGCAAGGTCGACGATGAGCTGGCTGCCGTGATTGACTTGATTGCAGACGTCAAGGACATGGACAAGCAGCACGTCATTGCTGCTCTGAATCAGAACGCCCTCACATGGGCAGGCTTTCTCCCTTGACACCATGTGTGTGTGTGTGTGTGTGTGTGTGTGTGTGTGTGTTCGTGCACCCTCACTCTCCTTCTCCCTGTGCGCCTCTGCTCCTCCACCTTCCCACGCTCATTGTTGCTTCGCATCAGGTGTGGTTGCAGGGGTTTCGTTCATTTCTGTCTAACAAACAGCACACCACACACCACACAAGATGACACGGAAAGTCGACCAATGGGAACAGACAGGCACACACGAGACGTGATGGGATGTACATCGCACACATGGAGACGGCACAGGGAAAGTGGGCATGATTGTTTGTTTTAAACACATTGAGACGAGGGATAAGCAAGGCGTATGTATGCATCGACCATTCCAATTCCAAAATCCACCACAACGCACGCAAAAGAAACCAACGCACATACATACAGCACGAGACACATACACACACACAACAACAACAACAACGCACAGGCGAACACCATGGACACAAGCAAACACACGTCACAAAGGCACTCACACTCGCTGGCAAGTTGTTGAAGGAACGTGTTTGGACTGAACAACCAGTTCACATCAGGGATACATACACACACAGTTGCATGGTGCATGCTGTTATTCACTGCTGGGACGAGGAAGAACGAGAGAACCGGGGAGGTGCGCTCATGCTGCCTGGCGGCACCACCCCTCTTGTCCTCCCCATTCTAGGGATGGTGTCGAAGGGATGGGGGATAGGGAGATAGATGGATGGATACAAGGGGGGAGGGAGGGCTGTGGTGCTGAAGATTGTTTGTGGGGGGGGGAGTTGCTGGAGTTGCTGGTGTGGGAGGAAAGAAGAGGAAGAGGTGTATGTGGTTCAGGTATGAGCGAGAGGGAAAAGTCGACTCCCCCCAAGTTTAGGGAGGAGTGAGGTTGCAGCGTGTGAATGTGCACTGGGTGATTCTGACGACGGCGTCGGCGCTGGTGTATGCGAAGACGGGCAGGCCACCGCTGTTGTACTTGAAGTCGAGGCTGGACGTGGGGCCATCAATGAGCACGGGGGCGTTGCACACGCCGAGCGCAGAGCAGGCGACAAAGTAGACGCCGTCGTCGTCGCCCTGGGTGAAGGCCATACCGAGGTGGGAGTAGGAGGAGTAGTCGAAGCGGGGGCCGGAGCCGGGGGTCTGGATCTGCGAGAAGTAGATCTCAGAGCCCGTCACGTCGCAGGAAACGTTGTTGCATGCAAACACCTTCTGCTGGTCAACGAGGTCGCTGTCGTCGCGGAAGGCGCCGAAGATCATGCCGTTGCGGGCGTCAAACGCGTGGCCCACGCTGGTGACGGGGGTGTCGAAGACAACCGCGGAAGAGGCGGAGCGCCCGTCAACAACGGCGCGAACGAGGTCGTGCTGGGTGCCGTTAGCGTACATGAGGACAACCTGGCTGGTGAGCGGGTCCACGGCGATGGAGATGGCGGCGTTGGTCCAGTCGTGCTCGATCCACGCCTCGCGGTGGCGCCAGCACACAACGTCGTCGCAGGAGAGGACCACAATGCCGCCGCTCACGCTGGCGGCGATGACGGGGAGCCCGTTGGCGCGGAAGCCAACACCAACGGCGGTCACGTTGTCGGCCTGCTCAATGACGTTGTAGACGGAGAGGCCGAAGAAGCCCTCGTCGTAAGGCGGGCGGTAGCCGTAGACAACAGAGCCGCCAACAGCGGCGACGAGCACGCCGTTGCCGTCCTCGTCGGCGTCAATGTCGACCATGTGGGCACCAGAGACAACGCTGCGCATGACGTTGGCGTCGAAGCACTGCGTGTCGCGGCAGAGGAGCACGTTGGTGTCGTCGCCCGTGGTGAAGGCGAGCATGACAGAGTCGTTGCCTGCAAGCACAATCTCGTTGACAACTGGCGTGTCGCGGAAGGTGGCGGTGAGCTCGACATCGACGTAGCCATACAGGTCCTCGGAAGTGGAGGTGGAGGTGGAGGTGGAAGTGGAAGTGGACGTCGACGTGGAAGTCGAGGTAGAGGTGGACGTGGAGCTGGATGTGGACGTGGAGGTGGAGGTAGACGTAGACGTAGAGGTGGAAGTAGATGTGGACGTCGATGTGGACGTAGAGGTGGAAGTTGAGGTCGATGTGGAGGTCGACGTGGACGTGGAGGTTGGCTGGGTCACGGCAATGGCGTCACAGCGGTGGAAGCGGAGCTGGTTTGCGCCAATGCATGTGCTGAGGTCGCTCAGGGCCTGGGTGTGGATTGCAATAGCGTGGAATGAGCATCACAAAAGCAATGGAACACAACAACAAGAACAAGGGAGGTGGTGTGTTTGCGTGCATGCAAGCACAGGAAACGAGACAAGATACACAGTCAAGACACACGCACGAGTGCAGGCGAAACCACAAAAAGCAGGAGCATTGAACGGCTATTATGCACGCCGCCCAAACGGCAAGCAAGCAAGAACACACAAAGGCAAAGCGGCAACGAGGCAAAGAAGCAAAGATGCATGTATTTGCACACTTACGTCTTCGGTAACGGCCACCTCAAAGGTGTCTGCATCGACGACGGTGATGTCGCCCGAGACGCTGCCGGCGACGCCGCACACGGTGCTGAAGCCGCAGTCGGCGAGGACGTTCTGGCGGAACTTTGTGCCAAAGTTGAGGAGCTCGGCTGCGTCAAAGGTGGTGAGGTCCTGGTCACGGCTGCAGTCGACGTCGACAATGGCAATGGCGTTGAGCTCTGTCTCGTACGCGCACTCGTCGCTGTAGGAGAAGCAGCTGTTGTCGGAGGAGGTACAGGTGTAGAGGCGCTGGCACGAGCCCGCGCTGCTGCACGACTCAAACTTGATGCAGTCGCAGCCACCTGCGGCATCGCAGTCTGAGACGGTGAGACCATCATCAAAGCTGTTGATGGCAATGTAACCAGAGTTGCTGGCGACCTGCTTGCGGCAGCCGGGGAAGGTGGACAGCACGGTGGCCGTCTCAATCTGCACACCAACGGTCTGGGCAAAGCTTGCAGGCATGCAGGTGCAGAGCACCATGAGCAGCGCTGCCAACGCCGCTTGTCTGTTTGACAGCATCATCTTGTGGGTGTGGGTGTGGGTGCGGTGGGATGCAAAAAGAGTTGTCTTGTGGTCTCCCAACAGCAGATGAGTGCGTGGTGTTGTAGTTGTTGGCAAGCAAGCAAACAAGTTGGTTGGTGGGTTGATGTGAATGGAGAAGGGTGTTGTGGTGGCTATTGGTGGTGGTGGTGGTGGTTGCGCTTGATGAACAACACCAGATGGAGGTAAGGGTGGATGCAAAGGGGACCAGTGCGGGTGAGGAGGATGTGTGGAAACTGCCACTTGACACGTTGATCGAACAAGCAGCCGTTGTTGGTCTTGGTCAGCCCTCTGTTCTCGCACGCAGCACGCAGCACGCAGCACACACACGCTCTGGCACTTGCTTTCTGCTTTCTGCGTGGCTGGCTGGCGGTTGTGTTTGGGGGGGAGGTGTGTGTGCATGTGCCACAACCGTCAGTCTGCCAGCCAGTCAGTCAGGTGGACCGTTTTTTTCCCTTTCTTTTCCTTTTTCATTCGTTTCTGTTGCAGTGTTGCTTTTGGTGCGTATGCCTGCAGTGCATACTTTGTGCTGCTGCTGTGCTTGCAGGCAAACAACGGTCATTCAGTGCACCTGGCGAGCCAATCACAATGCGCATACCTGACCAATCACCACAGCCAAATTTCCGTGGCGAACGCTGTCAAAAATGACGGCTGCGGTGGCGTAGTTTCCTCTTGTCCTTGTGGGTACGTGGCTGTGTCAGCCTGACCAACGCCACCGCACCTTGTGTTGCATGCATGCACGGCCAACAGTGTGGCTTGGGTGGTTCTTGTGCGTTTGCGCGTGTGCGTGTGTGGTTGTTCGTTGCCGTTGCTGTGCAAAGACCACAAGCAGCCCATCGTTGCATTGTGTGCTTGCTTGCGTGACGGGCGTGAGGGGTGGCGTTGCTGGCTTGCTTGATTTGTTTGCATGCAGCCCAGCACGTTTGTGTCCGGGTGTGCACTGGTGTGTTGTTGTTCGTTGTGTGGTTGTGTGGTTGTGGGAGACACGAGCGAGCGCGTGTTGGAACGTGGGCAGGAACGTGGGCGAGCTTGCCTCTAATGAATGGGTGCATGATGATCGCGCATCAACAGTGATGGTGGTGGTGGCGGTGGTGATGGTGATGGAATGCATTGTTCCTGCGTCGGTGATTTCATTTCATTCATCGTCTGTTGTTTTTGGCGGAGCAAGCAAGCAAGCAAAACACGTGCTTTTTGCGTTGTGCACATGTGTGTGTGTGTGTGCGTGTGTGTGTGTGTGCGTGTGTGTGTGTGTGTGTGTGTGTGTGTGTGTGTGTGTGTGCGTGTGTGTGTGTCTGCACATGTGTGCGTGTGTCTGTGTGTGCTCCTTGTGCTGTGCTTGTTGGCCTCCACAAGGTTAGGAAAGAAGGCTTCTTAGTCTCAACCCTTTTCCTTTTCCTTGCTTTTGCTCCATGATCGTTCATTCGATGGGAACACACAACAACAACAACAACAACACGCACACACGCACAAGACATGCACAAACACAGCGCCAAACACCTCTCCTTCCCAACTCCTTCTGCTGACCGCGCACAACAAGCAACACTTTGTCGTAAAAGCATGTGCAGCGAGAACAGCATCGGCAGCAGTGCAAGCAAGCAAGAAGCGACGTGACAGCCCGTGGTGGCCGCTGTTGCACATCCACCAAGCAGCACACACACACACACACTTCCCCCCACATGCAGGGCTCTTGGTCGGCTGGTTGGGTTGGCTGTTCACATACATGATGATGGCTGGACACGGGGGGAAACACTCGACAGTAACAAGCAACACCACCACCACCAACAACAAGGACAACAAGAGGGTATCGAAGAAGCAAACACAAAGAAGAACATCTTCCAAGGATGTGTGTGGGAGAGGGGTGACATGCAGGGTTCGTGGTACGCAATGCACAATGCACGATGCACAACGGCACGACGCACGGCACAAGGTGGAAAGGGAACAAACCCGCCCCTACCACGAGACCAAGCAAGCAAGCGAGCAAACAAAACAACAACCACGCTTGAAAGCACAAAGACATGTGGCCATACACACACACACATACGTACGCGCTCATGCACAAACAAACAGAAAGCAAACCCCAATCACACAACAAACAAACACATACTCGCATACTCAAACATGTGTGCACACACACTCGTTAGACAAGTGTAGAAAACAACGCTGTGTACGGGGACAGAGAAAAAAGGATTGTGGGCTTAAGCGAGCATGCAGCAGTCGCTCTTGTAGTAGACAAAGTCTGTGCTGCCAGACGCACCAGCGAGAATGTCAAAGTCGCCATCGTTGTCAACGTCAGCGACAGCAATCTGAAGAGGTTGAAGCAGTGCGAGTAGGGGCGCGTGGTGCATGGTGCAAGGTGAGACAAAAGGGCGGAACAAAGAAGCGCCAGACATGAAGGGCGGCGAGGGGGGAAACCCTACGCCCGCGGTAGAGACGAACACAAGCACCAAGACCAGCACACGAGCAAACAAATGCACACACACACGCACAAGTGTACGCAAGTGTACACACACACACACACACACGAAGTGCATACACGCACACAAATGCACACAAACAAACAACAAATGCACACATGCGCGCACACAACAAATGCATACAAACACAAACAAAGACACACACACACACACAAACAAACAACAAATGTACACACGCACAACAACGTGACTTACTCCGCGGACGTCGGGAGCGCCGCTGGAGACGGCGTTGAACTGGAACGCGCCGCGTGTCGCCGGGTCAAAGTTGTCATAGAGAACAACGGCGTTGGCGCCGGTGACAGACACAACAATGTCCGCGTCGCAGTCAAGGTCAATGTCCGTGGCATACACCTCGTACACGTCGGCAAGGATGCCCGTGGAGAAGCTGAAGGACGCAAACGTCAGACTGCCGTCGTTGTAGATGCTGCACACACACAAACACACACACACACACACACACAAACCAAGCAAGAAAGTGTCAACAAGCGTGGACGAAGCAACCAAGCAACCAAGCAACCAAGCAACCAAGCAAGCACAAGACATCGGATAGTCACGAAACGGTGCAGTGGCAAAAACAACGTCAGACCCACGCACCACACATCGAATGAGCGACCTGCTACACCACCACCAAAAACAACTCACACTCCGAGAGAAGCGTCGCCGGTGTTGGCCGTGGCAATGTCCATGTCACCATCACCATCAAAGTCCTGTAAACATCACATGCACATCACAACCGCAGCCCACACGTGAGCATCGTCTCAACCAAGCTCAACGATGTTGCTTTCAGGTCACACAACCACACACACACAAGAGCACACGCACACACAAGAGCACACGCACATACAACACAGGCACACGCAAATGCGCCCCCAAAAAAACCCCTCTCCCCTCTGACTCTCTCTCTTTCCTCCCCAAAATGCAACGCAACACAGTGTAACGCACCCCGACGGTGACGCCGCGCGGTTGGCTGGCGGTGCCGGCAATGGTCTTGACAAACGTGGGAAGGGTATCGACAATGGTGTTGGCGTACACCACCACCTGGTCGTCATCGCGAGCCGTCACAACGGCATCCAGGTCGCCGTCGCGGTCAAAGTCGGCGACAGCAACATCAAAGGCGCCGTTGGCGTTGGTGTCCACAACCACGCGCGTGAAGGCTGGTGGGTTGGCGCCGTCAGACACAAACACCTCCACGATGGCCTCGTTGCGGCGGGTGATGATGATGTCGTTGTTCTCGTCGTTGTTGAAGTCACCAAGCGCCACGTTGTTCACATCAGCCACGTCTGCAGACAGCAGGGCAATGGGGCAGGCGGTTTCCATGTGTGCACACACACACACACGCACAAGACATCAACAAGTGTGAGCACGAAGGCACTTCAACAAGACGCGGGTGCCTGCTTCAAGCACCCAAACGCCGTCACTCCAAGCAGCATGGCCCGAGGGAGAGACACACAGCAGCAAACACGCCAAGAGCCAACAAACACAACCACACACCACGTTTCCACTCTCACCAACTACAAAACAAACAAACACACATGATACACACGCAACACACACAACACACACAACACACACAAAGCCAAGCGGCGTGCAGGCGTACCATCTGCGATGGTGGAGGCTGTGAATGCGCCAGAGCCATCGTTGGTGAAGAGGACAAGCGCGCCGCTGCCCGTGAAGGCGGCAACAAGATCAGGCACATCGTCGCCCGTCACATCGCCGGCAGCAAGGCCGCGAGGGGCAGTGAACGACGACCTGTTGTGTTTGGGGGGGGGGACGGCGCGTTGGTGAATGAATGAAAGGTAGATGGTTGGTTTGATACAAGTTCGCAAAACGTGTAACATGTGAAAATCAGAACGTAAACGCACAACACTCCCCAAAATAACAACCAAAGGGTGTACAAGCACGCACTGGAACGCGCAAACACACGAAAGCACACGCTAGACCACAAGCACGCGCAAACACACGAAAGCACACGCTAGACACACACACACACACACACACACACACACACACACACACACACAGGAACACGTACGTGAGCGCCGTCTCGGTGAAGGACTGAGCGCCGTTGTTGTTGAGGTAGACAACAACCGCGTTATCTGTAACAGAGGCAGTGGCGGCATCGGCAAAGCCGTCGTTGTTGAAGTCGGCCGTGACCACCTTGTATGCGCCATCACCAAGCGAGGAGCTGATGCGTTGGGCAGTCCACTTGGGGTCGCACTCGCCGTCAACCGTGCCAAGACCAACCGCCTCGCACTGCAGCCCAATGGCAGGGCACACAAACGTCGTCGAGACTGAGGTGGTGGTCGTGGTCGTCGTCGTCGTGGTCGTTGTGGTTGTGGTGGTGGTCGTGGTAGTCGTTGTGGTTGTGGTTGTGGAAGTGGTAGTCGTGGTAGTCGTGGTGGTCGTGGTGGTGGTGGTAGTCGTTGTGGTGGTGGTGGTAGTGGTGGTGGTCGAGCCGCCCGTGGTGGTGGGTGGCAGAGTGCCAGTACCACAGCTGCTGAAGAACACGCGCACCTCCCCAGCGCCGTTTGCGCTGACGACAATGTCGTTGGAGCCATCCTTGTCCACATCAGCGAGCGTCACATCCGTCACGCCCGCGGCGTTGGCGGTGAGCTGCACGGCAGTGAAGGACAGACCACCATCGTTCATGAGCATGGTCACAACACCGGCGTCGCGCTGGGCAACGACAATGTCCACGTTGCAGTCACCGTTCACGTTGCCGACGGTGAGGTCAAACGCATCGGGCACCGTGTTGGACAGCGTCACGGGCGTGAACACGCTGCCGCTGGCGGAGGTGACGTATGCAACAACGGAGCCCGCGCCGGAGACGGCGACAATGATGTCGAGATCGCCATCGTTGTCAATGTCCGCAAGCTCAACGTCACGTGGCGTGTTGACGCTGTTGGCGACGACAAAGGAGGAGAAGGACCCGTCACCGTTGTTCTGCAGGTACACGATGGAGTTGGAGTCGCGGCCCGCAACAACAATGTCTTCGAGATTGTCACCGTTCACGTCGCCGGCGGCGAGGCCAAAGGCGCCATCCAGGTTCAGCAGCGTGGATGGGGCAAACACGAGCGGATCGGTGGTGCCGCGCGCCGCCGTGAACACACGCACGGCGTCGCCGTTGCGCTCGCTCACCACAATGTCCAGCAGGCTGTCGCCGTTGAGGTCCATGAGCAGGATCGCCTCGTGCACGCCAGCAGCGGAGGAGGTCACCACGTACGGCGTGTACCCTTCGCCCGTGTTGCGCACGTACGTGATGGTGGAGCCGCCGCCGACAACAAAGTCCTGGCGCCCGTCAGCGTCCACGTCGCCGCGAACAACAGCGCGCGCATCCGCAACGCCGGGGAAGGTGGCAAAGACGCTGAAGGTGGTGGCGTCTGCACCGCCAAGCAGAGCAAGCGCACCAGCAGAGTCGGACGTGGCAACAATGTCGTTGATGCCGTCAGCGTTGACGTCCGCCACAAGCGTCTCGTACACGCCGGCCATGGACGCCACAGACGCGCCCGTGAAGGACGGGTTGCAGCTCGAAGCACACGTCGTCGTGGTCGTCGTCGTGGTGGTGGTCGTGGTCGTGGTCGTGGTCGTGGTTGTGGTTGTGGTCGTGGTTGTGGTTGTGGTCGTAGTGGTAGTTGTGGTTGTGGCCTCGCCCTCGACAGCCTCCAGGATGAAGTTGTCGTAGTTGACCTGGCCGCGACCAGACGCGTCGGCAACAACCATCACCACCACGTCGCGGCCAATGTGGTCGCCGCCAGCGGTGGACATGAAGCTGAGGGTGAACCACTCAAACGCGCCGCGCTGCAGGTCCTCTGCGGTGATGCGACGCTCGGCAACCACGGCATACGAGGTCGCGTCCACGGGGTACGCGAGGCGCACCGTCGTGCCCACAATCATGCTTGAGTCCTGGCGCCAGCCAACGGCAAAGTGCAGCGAGTAGTTGAAGTTTGGCTCGTAGGCAACGCCGGCTGCAACCTGGACGGCGCGGCCGCCGGCGCGGACAAAGAGGACCTGCTGGCCATCGGCCGGTGGGGGCAGGACACCCGTGATGGCGCCGGGGTAGTGGGTGGTGGTTGGCTGGAACACGCCGCACAGGCCAGACACATCCCAGCCAATGGCCGAGAGCACAAAGTTGTCGGCGGTGACGTTGTCCTCCTCAAAGGAGCCGGAGACGAGCAGTGGCGCGGCCTCAGTCGTGGGCTCGGCCGTCGTCGTCTGCTCCTCCGTCGTGGTTGGCTCGGGCGTGGTGGTGAGCGGCTCGGGCGTGGTGGGCGGCGGCAGCTCAACCACCATCTCAAAGTTGTCAATGGCGGCCTGGGCCACCGTCTCGCCGTTGACGCGCACAACAACGCGGATCTGCTCGCCAAGGTACACGGCGTCCGTCGGGGCAGCAAAGCCGAGCGTGGTGCTGACAAAGGTGCCCGGGACGAGGGAGAGGCTCTCCGCCGTGTACTGCTCGACGGCAAGCGCGACGCCGAGGTCGGCACTCAGCAGCTGGATGGAGATGGCCGAGGGGAAGGTGGTGGCGGTGTCCTGGCGCCAGCCAATGGAGAGGGAGAGCGAGTACATGGCGCCCGCAATCATGTTCGACTCCGGGATGACCTGGGACACGGCAACAAACGGGCGGATGAAGAGCACCTGGTCGCGGTCGGCGGGGAAGGGCAGCGGGTTGGTGGTCACAAAGGCGCCGGCCCGTGGGCGGAAGGTGCCCGCAAGGCCAGAGCCCGAGAACTGCCAGCCCGTGGCGACGTACGAGGCAAACGAGCTGCTGCTCTCGCTCAGGTCGTCCACCTCAAAGCTTGGGTTGCGCATGGGCAGCACCATGGGCGGCTCCTCCGTGGTTGGCAGGACCGTCTCCGTGGTGGTCGTCGTGGTCGTGGTCGTCGTGGTCGTCGTGGTCGTGGGCTCGGCGGTGGTGGGCATGGGCATGGTGGTGGCCGGGGCCTCCGTTTCGCACATGCGCACGTTGTCGATGGCGGCCTGCGCGTTGGACACGCCGTCGGCGGTAAACTCGACGGTGACGCCCTCGCCAATATACGGCGCGTCGCGGGCCACGCTCAGGGTGAGCACAACCTCCACCTGCTGCCCGGCAACGATGCCGAGCTGCTGCCGGGTGATGACGGCGGTGGCGATGGGCTGGTTCAGCACGCTGGAGGTGGTGGTGACGGTGATGCTCTCCGGGAAGACGAGCGGGCGGTCGCGGCGCCACAGCACAGCAAACTGCATCGTGTAGTTGTTGCCGCCAACAAAGGTGAACGACGTCACCGTCTGCCACACGCTCGCGCCGGGCTTGATGAAGAGCACCTGCTTGCCGTCTGCGGGCGGGGCGAGGAAGCCCCCGGGCATGGTGTCGTCAAAGGCGGTGGGCGGCGCAAGGAACGTGCCCGCAGAGCCAGTCACGTTCCAGCCAGAGGCGAAGAGGAGGAAGTTGTTCGGCGCGGAAGAGGCGTCGTCGGCCTCAAACCCACCGTTCTCGATGAACAGCGGCATGCACGTCTCCTCGGCAGTGGTGGCGGGGGCGCCCATGGTGGTGATGATGACCTCCTCTGTGGTCGTTGGCTCCTCGGTGGTGGTGGTGGGCTCCTCGGTCGTGGTGGTCGGCGCCACCTCCTCTGTCGTCGTGGCCTCCGTCGTGGTGGTGGTGGTGGTGGCCGTCGTGGTCTCGGGCTCCTCCGTGGTGGTGATGAGCACGTCCTCCGTGGTGGCCATGTCCTCCGTTGTGGCCTCAACCGTCGTTGCGGCCTGCGTCGTCTCCACGGTGGTCGTGGCCATGGGCGTTGTCTCGGGCCGGTCAAAGTCAACGGAGACGTTGTCCACAGCGGCCTGCGAGTTGGAGGGGCCCGTGGCGCTGATGCGGATGGTGAGCGACTCCCCGTTGGCCTCGTGCCCAAAGCCCGTCATAAACCACACGTGCGCCGGGTAGATGGTGCCGGGGGTGTTGTCCAGGTGGTCCGCCGTCACCAGCGTGCTGGCAAGCTCATACCCGGACTCCGAGGACACGAGGGAGATGGTGACGTTGGGGAAGGCGAAGAAGCGGTCCTGGCGCCAGGCCACGGCCACCCACACGCCCACAAAGCCGTTGGCCACAATGCGCGCGTTGCCGAGCGTCTGCTGGATGACGGAGCCCGCGCGAAGGAAGGCGACCTGCTGCCGGTCCAAGGGCGGGGCGAGCGCGCTGCCTTCGCGGGGCAGGGCGGCAATTTCGGGACGGTACGTTCCCGCGGTGCCCGTGACCCTCCAGCCCGTGGCGCGGGTGACGAAGGAGGTGGCCGAGTTGGCCAGCGAGTCTGCCTCAAAGGACGGGTTGGCCACGACGAAGCGCGGCGGGCGGGTGGTTGGCTCGGCGGTGGTCGGGGGCAGGTCGTTGCAGCACAGGTTCTGCAGGTAGTACACGCTGTTGGTGGTGAAGGAGATGCCTGCAACGTCAATGTCGCCGTCAAAGTCGAGGTCGCGCACGATGACGCTGTGCACCGTATCCACGGCGCTGGAGAGCACGACGCGGTTCTCAATCACGCCCGGCCGCGTGTAGAACACGGAGATGGAGCTGTCCTGGCGCGAGGCCACAACAATGTCCACAAAGCCGTCGAGGTTGATGTCGGAGAGCTTCACGTCGTATGCGCCCATGAGCTGGTTGGACAGGATGAGGCCGACGCCAAAGGTGCCGCTGCCGGCGTTGAGCCAGGCGTACGCGGCGTTGTTGGACAGGGACACGGCAACCACGTCCGTGAGGCCGTCGTGGTTGACGTCTGCAGCGGCGACGGAGATGAAGTTGGTGGCGGTGCCCTCGTTCACGGCACGCACCATCCAGGTGTCGTCCACGCGGTCGATAACGGAGACGGAGGCGCCGCCGACAACGAGCTCGAGCCAGCTGTCGTCGTCGACGTTTGCGGCGACAACGGAGCGGGCGCCCGCAACGCCCGTGATGACCTCGAGGGACCACGTGATGGGGCCGCACACGCCACAGGGGCGGCGGGGGCGGCAGCAGTCGTTGTACAGGATGTTCACCGTGCCGGTGCTCTGCGAGGTGACGATGATGTCCAGGTCGCGGTCGTTGTCGACGTCGGCGAGGGCAAAGCCGCGCGGGTCGTCGATGGTGACGCCGAGCACGTGCTTGGTGATGTTGGGCATGGCGCCCGGCACCGCTGCGCCCTCGTTCACGTACACGATGACCTCGTCGCTGTTGCTGGAGGTGACCACAAAGTCGGGCCTGCCGTCGCGGTTGATGTCGGCAGCCTCCACGTGGCGGGGCTCGTTGAGCGTGTCGTCCACCACCTCCTGCACCAGGGTGCCGTTGTCGTCAAAGCCAAAGACACCAACAATGCCGGCCGTGCGCGCCACGACGATGCCCTCGAGGTGGCCGTTGTCGGTCAGGTCTGCGGTGGTGCCGTCGGTCAGGCCCTCCCAGCCGAGGTCGTACTGCTCGAGCGGGGTGGCGATGCGCGGCGTGCACTCCCTGGCGCAGTCCGGCACGAAGGGCGGCATGGTGACCTCCTCCGTCGTGGGCTCAAAGGTGGTGAAGTCCACCTGGTCCACAAACTGGGTGCTGGCCTCGACGTTGTCAAACACGGCCTGGGCGAGGTGGTCTGTGCCCTGGACGAAGAAGACGAGCTGCAGCAGCTGGCCGTCCGCGGTGGCGTTCGCGTCCGAGCCGCGGTACACGAGGCACTCGCGGACAAACTGGCCGCTGGTGACGTCAGACTGGAAGGTGATGGCGCTGGCGAGCAGCTGGCCGTTGGGCCAGGTGCGCAGCTGGCCGACAGCAGCGGTGGGGAAGGCCTTGTCGAGGCGCTTGCCCACGGAGTAGCAGACCTCGTACACGCCGTCGCGCTCGAGCGGGGCCATGCGCAGAATCTGGCTGGCGCGGCCGTTGATGGGGCGGACAAAGAGGGCCTGTGCGCCCCGGGCCGGCGGTGGCAGCACGGTGTTGTTCTCAATGAGGTTGAAGTGGGTGGCGTCGGGGCGGAAGGTGCCAGCGGGGCCAGTGACCTCCCAGCCGCGGGCAGAGTCGATCCACTCCACGCCACGGCTCATGAGGTCGTCGCGCTCGAAGCTCGGGTTGAAGACAGCAAGGTCCATGGGGGCCTCCGTCGTGGTGGTGACAATGTCCACCACGCTGGTGGCAGCAAAGTTGTCGAAGATGACCTGGGAGCGGGCTTCACCGTTGGACCAGAAGCGAATCTGCCAAGGGAGGCGCCGGGGGGGGGGCAAAAGCGGGTGACGAAAAGAGTGCCAGGGAGGGCGGACGAGGGTTGTGAGAGGAACAGCACTGTGAACAAGCAGGAGATGGAGAGATGGAGCAGGCGCATTGGGACACGCGCGCACTTACTTGAACACACACGAATAAGGGCGTGCACACGCACGCACATGTAAGGGAATACACGCACGCACACATAAGGGCATACACACCTGTGCTCAGACGCACGCATGCACACACACACACACGCACACGCAAACACGCACACACAACGTCATACATTCATCCAGCCATATGGTTTGACTGACACACCTGCATCTGCTCGCCGTAAAACTCGCTGAAGGCGTTCTCGGCGGTGGTGAACCAGAGTGTGATGGGGACAAAGCCGCCTGGGGTGAGGCCGAGGCTGGAAGCGTTGTAGTGGCTCCAGACAATGGTTTCGTTGCCAAAGCCGTTTGTCAGGGCAACGCCAAAGCTCTCGGGGAAGGGGAAGTCGAGGCGAGCGCCAACAGCAAGGGTGACATAGTAGGCCGTGTCTGAGGAGATGGTGAGGTCGGGAACAACCTGCCAGGCCGCAGCGCCACCGCGCATCCAGAACAGCTGCTCCTGGTCCGCGGGGGACGCGAGAGGCTGCCAGCAGAAGAAGGTTGATGAGGTGGGTGGGCATGACACGCGATGTGCAGTCGGTTGGTGAGAAGGATGAATAAACCGAGTGCAGAAAAACGACAAGACGGTGACAGATGGGGCAACAACAGAGACTGCGAAGGAAACGGACCCTTAACGAGACGTGCAAGCAGTGCAGCCAAGCCCCAAGCAACTACACACGAGCGCAAATGCAGCAAGTACAGCAGCAATAGCAGCAGCAATAGCAGCAACAGCAAAAAACATTGACATGAACGCCTGGGGTGACGCACCAGAGGGAAGATGGATGGGGTTGGGCGGAAGGTGCCAGCACGGCCGTTGATGGACCAGCCTGTGGCCGACGTGGTGAAGGCACCGGCATCGACCGTGTCCACCTCGAAGGAGGGGTTGTTGAGCGGGTACACGGTGACAGGTGTCGTGGTGGTGGTGGACGAGGATGAGGTGGAGGTGGAGGTGGAAGTGGAGGTAGAGGATGAAGAGGAGGTTGAGGTTGAAGTGGAGGTGGAGGTTGAAGTGGACGTTGAGGAGGAAGACGATGTGGACGTGGATGTGGATGTGGAGGAGGAGGAAGACGTGGAGGTGGAGGTGGACGAGGTGGTGGACGACGAGGTGGAGGATGAAGTGGAGGTGGAGGTTGATGAAGAAGACGACGTGGATGTGGATGTGGAGGACGATGAGGACGTGGACGTCGAAGTGGAGGAAGAGGAAGAAGTGCTGGTTGATGTGGACGAGGAAGACGAGGAGGACTATGCCGAGCAAGTAAGTGGTGATTCGATTCCGCTAGAACGAACAACTTACAGGAGCTGGATCCTGAACTCATTTACCCGCTTTAAATGGATATAGAAGATCAGCGGGTGGCGGTAGCGGCAGCGTTTCATATGTTGATGTTCCACCTTCAACGCTGGTAACAATTTTATACTATACTGTTCGGTGTCCCAACAATGATTTTCGGTCCTAACCAGGACACATTCGTAGATCCACAATACGGTGTTACGCCCGATATTAAGGAATCTTCCCTTTGCAGTCGACCCATGAGACGGCATCCCGCACGTCTATTAGACGTCCGTCACGTGCGAGGAAGAGGTGGACGTGGAGGTGGTGGTGGAGGACGAGGACGAGGTCGACGTGGAGGTGGAGGATGAGGTGGAGGAGGAAGTGGAGGAGGTGGTGGACGTGGACGTGGACGTGGATGATGAGGTGGACGAGGAGGTCGAAGTGGTGGTTGAGGTCGAAGAGGAGGTGGATGAGGAGGTTGAGGAGGATGTGGAGGTGGTGGTGGAGGTGGATGAGGAGGTGGATGAAGACGTGGACGACGTGGTGCTCGTGCTGCTGGAGGTTGACGAAGACGTCGATGTGGATGTGGACGTGGACGTGGACGTATCCCTGGTTGTCTCAAGCAGACCCTCCGTCGTGCCCATCTCCATGGTGGCTGTTGAGCCCGGGGGGGGGGGGATTCGAGAATCGGGTGAGGGTGAGGTAGGCAAGGAAGGTAACGGAGAAGCAAGATAACAGGCGAGGCAGGAAGCGAGGCGCAAAGGGTATGTGTATGTGAGAGTGTAAGAGTGCGTGAGGGTGCGCGTGTGGGGGGGGGGGGGTGACATTGCTGCTGGAGCGAGGGACATCGGTCGCTTGTTGGAACTTACTGTCAGCTGTAGATGGCTCGAAGGTAGAGTCTGGGATGAAGGAGACAACGCGCACCAGGTCAAAGTAGCAGTACTCTGTGCTGGCAGCCGCAGCGCAGTCTGTGGTGCACGTGCGCGTGTGCGTGTGCGTGTGTGTGTGTGTGTGTGTGTGTGTGTGTGTGTGGGTGTGTGTGTGTGTGTGTGGGTGTGTGCGTGTTGAAGTACAGGGTTAAAAGGTGAAAGTTCAGGCAAGTGAGGATGCGCTGCGGGCCTTGTACATGCACGAGACGCTCAAGGCTTAACGTTTCCTGCCTCCCACTTCCATTGACAGTCAACGCACCGAAACGGACGCGGGCAACTTGGCCAATGAGGTCGACTTGCGTAGCGTCCAGCATCTGATGGAGAAAACAAAACACACGGCGGCAGGTAATAGAGGGAGAGTGGAAATGGATCATGAGCACCGAGACGGGAGGGCATCATGCAGTCATCAAATGCTCTACAGCCGTCTGCCCATCTGCAGATGGTTTGTGTGCCCACTCACAACAACAGCGTGCCACCAGCCCCACAACACAACACAACGTACCGCCTGGGTGCTGAAGTCGATGAACTCTGCGTTGTTCAGCTGCGCCTCGATGATGGACTCGGAGGACACAGTGTCGCCATTGGAGGTTTGCAGCGACAACGTGGCGCCAGGGAAGGCGCCCTACACATGGGACAAAAGCGGGGGTGGGGGTGATGGTAATGATGGGAACGTGGATCAAAGTGAGCGCGTGCACTCGATGCAACTGAAAGGAAGGCGGTAATAGGGTATGGGCCAGGGGGAAAGCCATGCTCGATGCCAGACATGCACGGAAGCACGTGTGGGCAATTGCGTGTGTGTGTAGGTCAACGCACCGCACGAGCCACAGAGACGGTCAGCATGTACACGGTGTCTGTCTCGTAAACCTGCAAAATGGATGCATGCATGCAAGGAGCAGACGCCAAGACACCGGTGAACAGAGATCAAGACCATGGCAGCGGCAGTGTGTGCACGATCTACAGACACGAACGCAAGCAGAAGCAGGCGCATGCGCTGGGGATGGACGACTCGACAACAGGGCACCAAGCAGGCGGGTGCGACGCACCAGGGCGATGTCTTGGAAGCTGGAGGTGCCGGACTCGAGACGAAGCACCTGGGATTGGTGCTGGTTCTGGAACGTGCCCACGCCGGGCCTGTGTGGGTTTTGAGAGAGGAGGTGGAGAGGGTGCGTGCGTATGCGTGCGTGCGTGTGCGTGTGTGTGTGTGTGTGTGTGTGTGTGTGTGTGTGTATGTGAAGGGAGGAGGATGGGGGAAAGAAGAAGTGGGTGGTAGTGGTGTTGCGGGCGGCGTTGTTGTGAGCAAGAGAGAGGGAGGGAGAGGGAGGGAGGGAGGAAACGCGGAGACAGACAGTTGCAAACTAAAACCGGCTGGTTGCCGTGTTGAGAGGGCACTGGCAAGTTGAGTACGCTTTGCACACGACAAATGTGGCAAAACTCACTGAATGGTGACGCCACCAGTCCAGTCAGCAGCAGGGGTGGTGCCATCGCCTGTAATATTGCATTGGGCAAGTCATCGTTCCAACAACCAAGACAAGAGGCAGAGAAAAAGTGGATAGGACACACAAACACACACACACACACATGCACAGCCATAGAAAGGAGGGACAGGGAGAGATGACGAGATGAGAACCGAAGCGAGGTTATGCTGGCATTATGATGTGTGCAACACATGCGAGCATGCACGCATGAATGTTGTTCAGCAAGAGGCAAGGAGGTAACAAAGCAGCAAGACATGGGTGCCACGACAACACGAGCGCACCTTGTACAACGTCTGGGCTTTCGAAGCTTGGGTTTGAGACCTGAGCCGAGATGGAGCCAACCATCAGGGCCACAACGGCCAGCAGAAGCGGCGCTGACCGTGCCATGGCGGTGATGTGGAACGGCTGAAAGAAGGCAAGGGGCAAGGAACGACAACAAACGCGGGGCTGTGTGTCGTGGGATGATATGACGTTGTGCAAGGGGATGGGAAGGTACGAGCGGTGAGTTGGTGATATTGGGTGCTGATGCTGGGCCAAAGGAAGACGGCTTGAGGAAACCCGAAGGTGATGGTGGAACAAGCTCGCGCGTGTGACAAGTTTGTGGTGTGAATGGACAAGAAACTGGCTCAAGTGCGTGCGTGCGCGCACGTAGAAGGCAAGAGACAAGACGAACAAGCGAAAGGAAGAGGGACTGGCCCAATGCACAGCAACAATTGGCGTGGCGGGTGTGGTGTGGATGGATGGCAATGGATAAAGAGAGTGGCAAGAGGTGGGATGTGTATGCGATCTGTTGTCGATCGATGGCCGACAGAGACAGAGAGAGAGGAGAAGAAGAAGAAGAAGGTGGGTGAATGCGTGCATGCGTGCACGCACGCACGGCAAAGGGTGGAGAGGACACGCAAGGAGGACGGGTGTGACAGGTTGTGGTGTGTGTGGTGTGTGTGTGTGTGTGTGTGTGTGTGTGTGTGTGTGTGTGTGTGTGAGGGGGGGGGGAGTAGCACAAGCAAGGACCTCACCTGGTTGAAGGCTGGTAGGAAGCAAGAAAGGAAGGAAGGAAGGAACAGGTGAATGAACAAATAAACAACCAAGCTACTGCGCACTACTCTGCGAGAATGCAGCTACAGACAGGCGGGATGTCGGGGTTATGGCGTGTCGGCGTGCGGAGTGCAAATGAAATTGAGGAGCAAGGGTGGAGAAGGAGAAGGAGAAGAAGGAGGAGGACGCGCACAATGAATGGACGGATGGGATCGAGTGTGTGTGTGTGTGTGTGTGTGTGTGTGCGTGTGGGTGCGGCACTGTGTGAGAGGGAATGAGGAGGAAGGACAGAGGCAGGCAGGCGGCTTTTGATTCGAGGCCGCAGAGCAAACAGCAAGCAGTGTCGAGGGCGTGACAATGAATGGTGCGTGTGTGTGTGTGTGGGTGTGGGTGCGCGCATACAATGGATGGTGGTGGTGGTGGTGCTGGTGTTTCGCGTTCAGTGACACACACGCGACAAAAGGAGGTGGGGTGCGGTCGGGTTTGTTGGTTTGTTTCAAGTGCAGCAAAACTTGGTGTGCGTGTGTGTGTGTGTGTGTGTACGGGTGGGTGATGGGTAATGCAGTGGCAGTGGAAGGAACAAAGTGTGGGAAGGAACAAAAGCGAGGGAAGGAAGGAAGGAAGGTGGTGGTGGTGGTGGTGGTGGCACGGCCGCAGCACCAACGTAGACAAGCAAGACAAGCAAGACAGGCATGACCAGCAAGGCAGCCAGCCAGCCCGCCGGCCAGGCCAGCCAGCGATGCAACGCAAGCAGCCCGCTCGCTCTGGTCACAGCATCGCACAGGCCAAACACAAGACTCACTCACCAGCGAGATGGGTGTTGAGGGGAGCGAAGTGGTTTGAGAGTGAGAGTGGAAACGGTGGCGTGTGCGAGCGAGCGAGCGTGCGTGCGTGCATCCAAAAAGGCTTGACTGGTCCCTGCTTCTTTCTTGCACCACACACACAAACACACAGACACAGGCACGCGAGTTTTTTTTTTTCTCTCTCTCTGCTTGCTTGTGTGAGGTGGGGCGTGCGTGTGTTCACTGAATGCCTGCAAGCAAGCAAGCAAGCAAGCAAAACAGTGGACGATTGTGCGTTGTGGTGCTTTGTTTCGCTGCGCAAGCGAGTTTTTTTTTTTTTTGGTTGACCGTTGTTGTGGCAATCAGTCAGAGGATTCGCTATGATATGCACAGAATCCACAGCACAATGGGCGCGCCAGTTTTTTCAATCCAAGCGCGCGCCGAACAGCACAAACCGCAGTTGCAGCCAACAATGGCTGTGCTGAGTCAGCGAAACGAACGAAGAAGAGCAAAACGAGCGCTCGTCTCCGCACCGACTGAGCAGCAGGCAGTGAAACACAGCAGCCCACGCAGATTGATCGCAGCAAGCAGCAAGCAAGCGCGTGAAGCCTCTGCAGCCACACCCACACACCCACACACACCCACAAACATCAGTGCACACATTACACACAAACACACTCGCACAAACAACGAACATGGACCGCAGTGTGGGTGTGTCCACACAGTTTCTTCGACGGTTCTTGGAGGACATCAAGGAGACGTTCCCAGAGGACCACGGAACACTGACAACAACAGACGTGTGCACCAAAGTGGTGATTCCACGCACCAAGGCGTCGCAATGCGCCTACCTGGACCTCATCAAGAAGGAACACCCGCAAGACGTGGGCCCAGCCAACGTGTTCGTCTCCCATGCCTGGCGCTACAAGCTCGAGGACGTCGTGGGCACCATGCTGGAATTCGCCCAGGCACGACAGAAGCAGCAGCAGGCCCAAGGCAAGGACGAACCAGCCGAGACTTACTTTTGGTTTGACCTCTTCATCAACAACCAAAACATTGCCGCTGACCTTCCACAAGAGTGGTGAGTGTGCACAAGTTGGCTGTGTGTGTGTGTGCATCGCTGTTGTTGTTGTTGTTGTTGTTGTTGTTGTTGTTGTTGTTGTTGTTGTTGTTGTTGTTGTTGTTGTTGTTGTTGTTGTTGTCGTTGTTGTTGTTGTTGTTGTTGTTGTTGTTGTTGTTGTTGTTGTTGTTGTTGTTGTTGTTGTTGTGTGCGTGCGTCTGCGTCTGTGCGCGTGCGTCTGCGTCTCTGTGTCTGTGTGTGTCTGCGCCTGTGTAATGTCATCCACCCACCACCATGCTCTCTTTTCCTCCTCCTCCTCCTCCTCCTCCTCCTCCTCCTCCTCTCAACTACTGCTGACACAATCAACAATCGCACTCCCACTCGCACACACAACCGCAAACACAATCGCACTCGCACACACAACCGCACACACACTCTCCCTCTCTCATTCACACACACACACTCTCTCTCTCGCACTAATTCACACACACACGCAACCACACACACACACACGCAACATACATACATACATACATACATACATACATACATACATACATACGAACGTACACGCAAACAACCGCACCTCCCTCAGGTGGAGCACGACGTTCAAGGAGTCGATTGCATCCATTGGGCACGTGCTGCTGGTGCTGACTCCCTGGAGCGACCCCATCCCGCTGACACGCGCCTGGTGCCTGTGGGAAATCTTCTGCAGCATCAGCCAAGACAACGTCCAGCTCACCATCCAGCTGCCGGCGGCCCAGAAGCCCGAGCTGAAACAGGCCATCCTGGACGACTACGACGCCGTCCTCAACACCCTCGTCCGCGTGCAGGCAGAGCGCGCCGAGGCCTGGAACCCAAAGGACAAGGAAATGATCTTCAGGGCCATCGAGGCCTCGGTGGGGTTCCCAAAGCTCAACGAAACCGTCAAGGACCAGATGCGCGCCTGGTGCCTGCAAGCCGTCATGGCGTTTGTGCAGGAGATGAGCCAGCAGGGCAAGGAGGACACGGAGGAGTTTGGCCGCTTGTGCTTCCAGGCCGGGGCGGTGCTGCACCGGTTCGGCGCCATGGACCAGGCCATCCTCTTCTACGACAAGGCCCGCGCCATCTTCGAGGCCGTCCTCGGCAACGAGCACAAGCTCACGGCGGCAGCGCACGGCCAGCTGGGCCTGGTGCTGGCAGACAGGGGCGCCTTTGACCGCGCCATCCACCACCACACGCGCGCCCTGGAGCTGAGGCAGGCAACCCTCGGCGAGCAGCACCCAGACACGGGCATGACGTACAGCAACCTGGGGATGGTCCACCAGCGCATGGGCGACGCGAACAAGGCCATCGCGCTCTTCAGCAAGGCGCTCGAAATCACGCTGCCCGCGCTCGGAGAGCAGCACCAGACTACCGCGCTCGCATACTGCAACCTGGCAAACGCGTTTGGGGACAAGGGCGACCAGGACCGCGCCATCGCCCTGTACACGCAGGGGCTCGACATCTACAAGCAGACGCTGGGGGAGAACCACCCAACGACGGCGCAGACGTACGGCAACCTCGCCACCGCGTACAACGCAAAGGGCGAGCACGACAAGGCAATCGACCTCCTCAACACAGAACTGCGGGTCATGCTGGCAACATACGGAGAGGACCACGAGCAGACGGCCTCCACCTACAACAACATCGGCCTGGCGTACACGCAGAAGAAGCAGGCTGCCACTGCGCTGCCGCTGTTCGAGAAGGCACTGAAGGCGATGCTGGCTGCGGTTGGCGAGCAGCACCCGTCAACGGCCGCCACCCTGACCAACATGGGCATGGCGCACCGCGCACTCGGGCAGCACGATGAGGCGGTGAAGTGCTACACGCGCGCCCTGGACATCATGGCCGCCACCCTCGGCGAACGGCATCCAACAACAGCCAACACCATCGGCAACCTGGCCAACGTGTACCTGGAGAAGGGCGACGCAGCAAAGGCCCTCGAGCTGAACAAGCGCGCGCTGGAGGTCAAGGTGGCGCTGCTGGGGCCGCACCACCCGGCAACCGCAGATACGCTGTGCAACCTCGGGCTCGCATTCCATCAGGCCGGCGAGCACGAGCAGGCTGCCAAGCACATCAGGCAGGGCCTCAGCGTCTTCATCGCCGTGCTCGGCCCCACACACCCGCGCACGCTGCACACACATCAGCTGCTGCTGCAGCTCACGCAGGCGCATGCGGTGGCACTGCAGGGCGACAAGAAAGAGCAGGAGGGTCTGCCGGTGCACGCTGCTGAAGAGGCAGCACTGGCTTCCGAGGACAAGGGCACGGACGAGAACGAACAGCAGGCAGAAGCAGAGCAACCACAAACGGAACAGAACAGCGACAGCAACCCCGCTGCAGCTGCAGCACACCAAGAACAAGAACATGAGGAACAAGAGGGCAAGAAACAAGTTGACGCTGAAATTGAAGACGAAAAAGAAGAAGAACGACAACAACAACAACAACAACAACAACAACAACAACAACAACAACAACAACAGCAGCAGCAGCAGCAGCAGCAGCAGCAGCAGCACCAACAGCACCAACAGCAGCACCAACAACAACAACAACAACAACAACAACAACAACAACAACAACAACAACAGCAGCAGCAGCAGCAGCAGCAGCAGCAGCAGCAGCAGCACCAACAACGTGATGGTGATAATAGCATGGCGACCGAGAACTCGTCGCGCAACGAGCAACGAGAAGAGCGCGGCGTCAACAACGCACAAACCACCCATGAAACGCCAGTGCACGGGCCAGGCAGTGCTGCGCAAGAGACCGCGGCAACATCAAGTGGCAGCCAGAACCAAGGCGGCAACACAAGCTGTTGCGTGTTGTTGTGAGGGGGGAGGATGAATGTCTGCGCTTTGGTTCATTGTGAATCTGTCCACCTCTTGTCGTTTCTCACGCACACTTCCCTGTTTCCTCCTTTCCCACCTGTCTGTGGCGCGGCCTTCTGCTTGTGTGCGCATTCTTCTTGTTTGTGTGTTGTTGCACCATCCGTGACCAACAGACAGCAACAGCAGCATTGAGCTTGCACCACCCTGGCACCACTCGCAACCTGTCACTTGTACCCGTTGCATGCATACACATTTACTGAACTTCTTCCTTTCACCAGCCAGCCAGAGCTCATTCGTGCACACGCACCGGCAAGCAAGTCCAACACGAACTGCCAAACAAACAAACAAACAAACAAACAACAGCAGCCGCCGCCGCCTTGCTTGTCTTGTGTCCACCGTGAGCCCGGCCAACGAGACGCCCGCTCCGTGTGATGGCGCTCTCCACAGCACAGGAAGCGGAAAGCAGGCCCTGCAACAGATGCAACAGGAGAGAGAACATGCATTGCGTGCATGTGCCAACGAGTTGATCAACATGACAGACAATCCCATGGGGCATGAGTGCAAACACGCAATGTCAACAAAGACAAAAGAAACACAATGCTAACATGCACACAATGCTAACATGCACACAATGCTAACATGCACATACACACACGTGTGGAGAGTGAAAAGAGGGACAACAAAGAGGTGGTGTGTGCAGACAGCCAGCGTGCTCAAAGATTGGTTGTGTTCTTCCCAAACCCAAGAGAGTGTGTGGTGGAAAACTAACGCACACCCTCTCTCAGCCTCACTGGAGGACGAGAAGAACACAAACACGCAGGACTGCAAGCACGGAAACACGATGGTTTTTGATCTCGCAAGCTTTGGACACTCGCCGCCACACGTAAACGTTCAAGGCGGAGAGCATGGCATACTCGCTTTGGGTCCAACACAGTGGGAGAGGGGGAAAGTGGACAAGAAAGGACGCGAAATGACAAAAGGGGGAAGGGGGAGGGAGAAAGCGTGGCAGATGGGGAAAGGCAAAGAGGAAGGTAACACAGAGCCGAGCTGGGTACAAACAGTCAAACACACAAACACAACCACACCCACAAACACAAACACAACCACACGCACACTTACCATCCATGGACATGGTGAGCTTGATTCGCTGCATATGAGACGCTGGCCGCTGGTCAGCAGTCAAGATGCCCCTGTCCCAGTTCAGCCATCATATCACGCCTGCATGGTAACTGTTGCCAATTCAACACGCACACACACAAATACACATTCACACACACATACACACACAAATACACATTCACACACACACACACATGCGCGCACACACAATATACACACATGCACACATACAATACACATACAAACATATCAAGGAAGGGTGAGTGACACGCGGAGGAACAACACGCAAACACCAACCACATCAAAACAACACGACACATGATTGCCACGTGGTAGGGGATGTATGCATGCAGCCAACGCGCAAGCGCTCTTGTTGGCACGAGAGCGGATGTGTGTGCATGCGCAACACACGCCACCACCACAAGAGCAAAGGCGAGACCACAAGCAACAAGAGGAATTGGTGTTGCAAGCTTTGGACGCTTGCCGCCACACGAGAACGTTGAAGGCGGAAAGCAATTTGACACACTTGCATGAGAAAAGGTGAAAGAAGGGAAAAGGGAGGGCAAATGTGGAAGAGGACACGGGAGAACAAATCATGTGCTGGCAAGTAGAAGAGAAAAGGAAGCAGCAAAGCTGCCATGCGTGCACGCATGCACATATGCACATGCAAGTACACACACACACGCGCACGCACACGCACACGCACACGCACGCACAAGCACACGCAAGCGTACCTCGTTCGTGATGGTACGTCGAGCAGCGTCGCTGTCGCCGCGGCATGCCATCATGGGTGATCCTGGCCGTCATGGCAGCCGTGCTTGATCGCTTCATCCACTGCACATGCTGTCTGTTGCTGTGAGCGAAAAAAAAATGGGCGAAGAACACACGTGCACAGAAACGAAAGGAAAATCAGGGGAAGAAAAATGCTGGGGCTATTTTTAGTAGTTTGTACTGTTTGTAGACAGCAGTCGAATTTTTGTTGGCACAAAAAGCCGCCACAGAGACACAGACACAGAGACACAGAGAGAGTCAGAGAGAGACAGAGAGAGAGAGAGACAGAGAGACAGAGAGACAGAGAGACAGAGAGACAGAGAGACAGAGAGAGAGAGGAGAGACAGACCGACACAGACGACACAGACGACACACGAAGACGAGACAAGAGGCAGTGTGAAGAGCACGATCAGGTGCAGTCGGTGATGGGGAGGCAACGTCCATGTCCGTGCCCTTCGTGGCATCCGTGGTCTGATTGTTGCAAGTTCATGGTGGTGGTGCTGTTGTTGGAGACTTGTGTGTGTGTGTGTGTGCTGTGTGTGCTGTGTGTGCTGTGTAGGAGATTGTCTTGGCAGGAGAGAGTTGTGTGTGTTTACTTGAGTTGTGAAGCAAACAAGGATGTAGCATGAATGAACATGAACTGGGAGACACTCTCACACATAGGGCGAATTCGAAGGCGAACCAGAATGAGGCACGCTCTGCATTTGCACGCAAAACAGGGGTTTGGCTTCCTTCGAATTTGCACTTGAGCGGGCTACTCGAATACCCCCTCATGACAGCTGGGCGGTTGATTCGCCCGTAGGGTCGATCTTCTCGTTAAGACATCATAAAAAGTGCACGCACGTGAGACAGCGGAGATGGCGATGGTGACAAGCGAGGACAGCGTGTGCGTGGTGTGCGCGCAGACATGCCAAAGCTGGTGTGCTTGTCGTCGTCCTCTTCACATGGGGTGTGCAGTGTCTTCGCGCGATACTCGCCGCGGCCCTCTACTGTTCTGCGAGGAGTGCACGCCTGGCGGATCGCAAGTGCCTCCTGCCAAGCGACCGCATATGGCTTTACACGAACCTGTGCACGAGCCCGTGTCCATCGCTGCAATGCTTGCGCAGGAAGCACTCTACTCCACGTCTTCAGCGTCAACGTCATGCGTGACTGCTCCTGCAACGTCGTCGCCCGTGAGCTCGGCCCCGACAGCATCAACTGCAACTGCCCCTGAAACTTCACCGTCTGTGGCCTCGGTTTCTGCAGCATCAATCCCTGCGGCAACTGTTCTCCACCCTCACCCACCCCCTGCACAGACAACAACGCCAGTGGCAGCACATCACTCGGTGCTGACAACATCGCCTGTTTCGCCCCCAGTGACCTCGCCCGCTTCTTCCTTGACGTCGACACCAAAACAGGATGGAAAGGATGCAGGCCGTGTCAACATTCGGTGGACGGACGAGACGCGAGTGTTGTTGTTGACGTGCGTGCAAGATCTGATGTCCACCGGTCTTGCAACCGTGGACGACATTCGAAAGGGTGATGATGCAACGTGGAAGAGGGTGGGAGAGATGATGAAGAAGAGAGTTGGCGCAAAGTCGAAGATGAAGAGGCTTGCGAACAGTGGCCTGGGGACGCGTGCACATCGGCAATTTCGAGAAATGCAAGATTTGTACAGGCACGCAACAGACGCGCACACCTTCTTCACCAAGAAATCGGGCCTTGGCAATCTGCAAGGGGATGGATACGAGGTAAGGGTGTCTTCTTGCATGGCAATTGAATCGTGCGTGTGCGTGTGTGTTTGTGCGTCTGTGCGTCTGTGTGTTTGTGTGTGTGTATGTGTGTGTATGTGTGTGTGTGTATGTGCGTGTGTTTGTGTGTGTGTATGTGCGTGTGTACGTGTGTGTGCATGCGCGCGTGTGTGTGTATGTGCGTGTGTACGTGTGTGTGCGTGAGCGCGCGTGTGTGTATGTGCGTGTGTACGTGTGTGTGCGTGAGCGCGCGTGTGTGTATGTGCGTGTGTACGTGTGTGTGCGTGCGCGTGCGTGTGTGTGTATGTGCGTATGTGCATGTGCGTGTGTGTGTGTGCGTGTGCGCGTGTCGAACTAACTGTGTGTGTATGCGAGTGTATGTCTGGCTGTGTGTATGTGTGTGTGTGTGACTGAGCGTGCGCGTGAGTGTCACCTTCGTTGTTTGCATGTATCTCGTGCAGGAAAGGCTATTGCAATGGCCTGAATTCGATGAGGAGCCACGAAAGCACGTACTGCAGAAGAGCGCCCAGAAGCTAGACGAACTTGGAGAGGAGAAGTTCCTGCTTCTCCATCAGATCCTCAACGACGCCGTACCCACAGGTATTCACATGGGCCTCTCACATGCACACTTTCTTGTACACGAAGCTCACGCGCTCACACGCGTACGCTTGTATGCACTCGTTTGTGTTGTAGGCTCACAGGCAAGGGAGGTCGGTGACGAAGTCGAACAACGAAGACGGAGGAAACCTCGACCTGCAGCATCGACCGCTAGCCCAGACCCAAAACTTGAGCTCTTTAGGGAGTTTATGCACCAGACATCAGTGCAGTTCGCTGCACTGATACAGGTGCTGGGCGGAACGCCTCCTGCACAACATACCTCCGCACCACCAACAACACAGGCGCCCGACTCTGGGATGAACGATGGCCCACGCGAAAGCCCACGCACCACCAGCCGCGCCGGACAGGAGGAGGACAGTGACAACAATAGTCAAGACGACTCAGTCACCGCCAGATGTAACGATGATAGTGGTGATGTTGACAGCGATGCTGATACTGATGTCGTTGCTGTGGTTTGCTGATGCTGATGTCGTTGCTGTGGTTTGCTGCTGCCTGTTCTGTGGTGTTGTGTTTGTTGTGTGTGCAGCACGTTTTACGATTGATGGCTTCTCACTCATAAATATATTTATGAACACCACTGTTCAAAGCAAGCATCAGCAATGTGTTGGCGCCACTGCATCGCTTGTTGGGTGGGTGCTTGGTTTGTGGGTATCGGAGCATCTTGGTAGAGGGGTACTTCAGTGTCGTCTGGTGCCCCGATGTAGTTGTGAAGTGCAGCACTTGCAAGCACGAAGTCGACTGCCCGTTCGGGCGTGCATGTCAGCTTCTCCTGTGCTAGTATCTGGAAACGCTGCTTGAGGTGGCCTATTGCCTGCTCCACTCTCATGCGTTTGCTGGAGTGTCTCCAGTTAAATGCCTCCTTTGCATTGAGTGGTGGATTATCTGTGAAGGCACTGACATGGTAGCGTGTTGCTGCGATGCAGGACGGCCAATGGAGTCACAACACAAGTGAATGAATATCCACACGCATCATACAACCGTGCACGCACACGAAGCATACACACACATGCACGTACATACGTCATACAGCCATGCGCACGCACACACGTATGCATGCACGCACACCCATCTATCATACCTTTGAAGGGAACGAGGATGCGATGCTCCACAAGCGGACCGCCCGCATCAAACAGGACATACGTTCCAGTAGGGATGCGGTCGACGAACCCAACTTTGGTGATCATGAAGGAGTCATGGCAAGCACCTGCAACATCCATGTAACACACGATGAAAGGAGCTACGATGTCTAGTTGACAGACTACCGGGCAAAGGAGGTTAAAACAATACGAGAGATGATGCATACCTTCAAATCCCGCGCTGACATACTGGAAAGTGCGGTCATGGTTTACACTAACCAATACATTCATTGCCTGCTTTTCCTTTCTGCAGAACCACGTTTTCCGCTTTGACTCGGAGATACCTGTTTCACGACCACACATGCACATACACACATACCCGCGCACACAAACACGAACGTACACGCACGCAGGCAGGCACAGGTTCATGCAGTACGTGAGCATACACTGTGCTTGCGAGGTAGGTCAGCGACTGCTGAGGTAGGTCAGCGACTGCTGACGCACACACACACACACAGACGCACACAAATACATACACACACAGAGGCACAGACACACAGACACACACGCACAGACACACACGCACAGACACACACAGACGCGCACACACACACACACGCACGCACGCACGCACGCAAATACACAGACACACAGACGCACACAAATACACAGACACACATACGCACACAAATACACAGACAGACAGACACACACACGCACGCACGCACGCACGCACGCACGCACGCACGCACGCACGCACGCACGCACGCACGCATGAGCATTGAATGCATGGATACGTCGAGGTCGAAATGTGACCAGCGTTCTATCGGCAGCTCCAATACACCCTTTAAAGTACTCATCGTGCTCCGACCAATACTCTGTCTCTCGTGCAATCTCTTCTGGGGTCGAAGGAAAGCGAACAAGATGTGAGAGGCCACGAATTATGCCCCTGAGAACCTGCACAACAAGGACACATTGTTCACACTAAGCGTTCACCGGTACTTGTAGTGACTTGCAACCAACCCAAGCTGAGAACCGAAACACACAAGTACATGACTTACGTGTTCTTCGTATTCCCACAGTAATGACGTGCTGATACCATAGTGATCGGCGCACCTCCAGTAAGAGCTGCCCGCCTGAAGATGATTGACAACAGCAGCAACAATCACATTCATGTCCACCTGCAATCGTATCAACAATGACTTGCATAAGCAGAACATTTGAACCAAACAGCGAACAGGAGTCACACACACTTGCAAACACACACACACACGCGCGCGCGCGCGCTCTCACTCACACGGACTCACCTGCTTGTGCTTGCGCTGAGGCAGCCATGGGCGAATCATCCGAACCAGTGTCTTGAATTGTTTCTTGCTCATGAAGTACTTGCGTCTGAACGCACTGTTCTGCAACTGAAGATGCTCCTGAAAACGTCTGTGACAGTGTGACGAACAGTGATTACACTCGCTAACTCCAGTGTTCACTATCACAGAAAGGCAAGCGTACACGCGGCTGTTGCCCCTTGTACTGTTACCTGTTTGGAACGGTGAGCTGCACGCCTTGAGAGCTGTGGATCCTTGTCCGCTTGGCCTCGCCCCCAGCGACCAACAGCAACCACAACATCGCCAGCCGTTGTCTCATCATCATCCACACCGTCACGAGCACGGCTCGCTTACGCTGCTGAGTCAGCATTCTTGGCGGGCAGCCGGGTAGCCCGCTCACGGTTTGCCCAGCTTTGCACAGCCCCACCAAAACCTCACCCTTCGCAAAAGTTTGGCGACCAGTTTGGTTTGCAAAAGTGGTTCCTTCGAATGGTTTTGTGACAAAGTGCATCAGTTTGGCCAGCTTTGGTTCGCCTTCGAATTCGCCCATAGACAGAAAACTGGAGGAGAGAGAGAAGTGCCACGTGGCAAAACAACCAGAAACGCCCGTTTCTGGGCGCACGTGAACAGAAACGTTTACAGCAGAATTTGCTGACTCAGCAAGCATTGACACTGGAACCGTGATGTCAACAGCGACGCTGTTTGCGTTTCCGCAAACGGCCGAAGATATTGCCAATGAACTGGCCGCTTGGACTGACCAAGACCCGTACTTCGCATGCTGCATTGGCGCTGCAGATGTTGACAGGCAAGTCCTGTCTGCTGAGTCATCATTGACCTCCCTTCTTCACGACACCACAAATTTGCATTCACCTCTCTTGTGTTCTGGAATGTTCACGTGATTTCCCTCCAACCTGTTGCACGTGCAGTGTTTAGCTTGTGTGGTTGCTCGATGTTACATGCTCTTGCATAACACACCACATAACCACACAACTCTCAACAAACACTGCCACGTCACCACTTTGCGTTGTCGACAATTCTTGTCTTCTGCTCTGTTTCTTTCTGTTGGAGTGTTCATTCATCCTACATCCTTGTTTGCTTCACAACTCAAGTAAACACACACAACTTCCTCTTGCCAAGACAATCTCCCACACAACACACAGCACACTCTGCACACACAGCACACACACACACACAAGTCTCCAACAACAGCACCACCACCATGAACTTGCAACAGCAGATGGTACCTTGGTGCCTTTTCGAAACATTGGGATGACCGAAGAAGAAACGTCAGCTTGGATGTGCCGCAAGAAGTTCTATGCAATGAACGTTTTTGTCGCGATTCGCCACGATCGGACGTTCAGCTTCGTTGCCAGTGGCTTTGAAGGTAAGCTGACATGCATGTTTGACTTCTGTGGTACACATGTTTCTTTGTGGTTATTCTGAGCTTACATACTTTCCACAACACTGGTGTCTGTCATGACAGCTTTATGGTAAGACAGTGAGGTATGCTGGAAGTACTACTGTTGACAGGCAAGTCCTGTCTGCTGAGTCATCATTGACCTCCCTTCTTCACGACACCACAAATTTGCACTCACCTCTCTTGTGTTCTGGAACGTTCACGTGATTTCCCTCCAACCTGTCGCACGTGCAGTGTTTAGCTTGTGTGGTTGCTCGATGTTACATGCTCTTGCATAACACACCATATAACCACACAACTCTCAACAAACACTGCCACGTCACCACTTTGCGTTGTCGACAATTCTTGTCTTCTGCTCTGTTTCTTTCTGTTGGAGTGTTCATTCATCCTACATCCTTGTTTGCTTCACAACTCAAGTAAACACACACAACTCTCTCTTGCCAAGACAATCTCCCACACAACACACAGCACACACAGCACACACACACACACAAGTCTCCAACAACAGCACCATCACCATGAGTGTTCTACAGTTGTGTTTTGTTGTGCGTCAGGAATCTTCTCCTGTGTTAACGAAACAGTGACACTAGTGCTACAACGCACACTCAGCTACCCTGCACCCATATGAGTGCTACGGCATACGGTGCTACTGGGTGAAAGAAAAAAGGTCACAATTGAGTCCAGCACAGTACCGTTGAAACGCTACTTGAGGAAAGTACGCGAGTGAGGTATGCTGGAAGTACTACTGTTGACAGGCAAGTCCTGTCTGCTGAGTCATCATTGACCTCCCTTCTTCACGACACCACAAATTTGCACTCACCTCTCTTGTGTTCTGGAACGTTCACGTGATTTCCCTCCAACCTGTCGCACGTGCCGTGTTTAGCTTGTGTGGTTGCTCAATGTTACATGCTCTTGGGTAACACACCATATAAGCACAGAAGTCTCAACAAACACTGACCACGACACCACTATTGCGATGTCGACAAATCCTGTCTTCTGCTGGTCACC
>NW_004754915.1:1129886-1134594 GCF_000188695.1 Salpingoeca rosetta | reverse complement strand
CATGCAGGCATGTGTCGTGCCGTCATCTTAGTTGATGACGGGATCGCCGCCGAGAGGCAAGCAGTTCCGAGGCACTGGGCACGGCGTGACACGACACAGGCAAACGCTACTATACGACACTCACGAGTTAAACATGACGTCAATCAGACTAAACATGACATCAGAACATTAGGAGAACAAAGAACATCCAGAGCAATACGATGCCTCGAAGGGCGAGAAGGGGGAAACAGTGGGACACAGCGGGACAAGGTGCAGTGGTAAGGGAGTCGGAGAGGCAGAGGGGAGAGACAGAAAGAGACAGGCGAGCGACGTTACAACTTGCCTGTCAACACCGAGGGTGGTGCTGACCACCAAGGAGACGGGCAGGCTCCAGCAGCTGCCTCATCGCCGAGCCCAAGCACCCACGGTGCTTCGGGTCCCCGCACTCGCTCCTGCGCTCAACGCGGCCCGCGCCGCACTGGCGCCCGCCACGACGTGGAGGACCATGATGACGATGATGACGACGAGGGCGATGGCGACGACCACGGCGCTCAGCCATCAGAGGATTTCTGCGACACAAGTTTGACGAAATCAAATCTGACAGTTCGGGGCTAGCAATGTCGTCAAAGTCAAACTTGACAAAGCTCAGACAGACAAGAGAGGTTGATGATCCCGCCAACCACTCGAATCCACAAGCAAGACAAGCACCATGGCTGCAGTGACCTGGAGGGGTGTGGACGAGCAGATGATGATAATTGCAGCATCGCCCCACAAGACGTTTCAGCAGCGTCAGGCTCTGCTACTCTACTTTATGTATCGGCGACTGGCGAGTGTGCCACGTGCCTGGGTTGACATGTCCAACACCCTTGACTTAACCATCTTCACCAACAAGGAGTTCAAGTACTTCTTTCGCGTGCACTCGTTGAGCCATTTTCGTCGTCTGGCAATCAATCTGAATGTTCGACCTTGGTATGGCCGAGAGCATCGCACAAAGTACGTTGCACTGACGCTTGACGTTCACGGCGATATTGCGTTGCACCCCTTGTCCACTCACCGAAAATAAATTGGCTATCAGGCAACGACACGCCCTTTTCCTGCACAGATGCGGCGTACTCGTGAAGCCTATGCTGTGCAAACAAGTATCGTGAGAACTCCAGCCTGGAGGCGTGCTTGCTCGAAAGATCCCCAGCAATGTCCAACAGGATCGTTGAAAGTTTCCCTGGAGACCAGCTAAGGCCTACAAACATCGCAACGAGAGGTGGGTGAGGGCTTATTTGAGATAGACCGCATGCAATTGTCAACACGAGCATGAAAATGCGACTCACAGAAGCTCCGTAGGATCGTGCTGAGCCTGGATGGATACGACAGACGATGCATCAACAGAGCCAGTGCAACCAGACCATTACACCTGCAAAGAAGGCACATGAGTTTCAGATAACACAGGAGATCTCTTTCGTTGTCGTTGTTGTATCGAGTGACATGCAGAACTCAATATGTTCCCTGCGTTTGTGTGTGTCACATAGGGTTCGTGGATGGGACACTCATTGCCATATCTCGCCCCCGACATAGGCGCCATCAGATTGCTTCTTACAATGGGTGTGTTCTTCTAATTGTTTGCGTGCTCGTGATGAATATATGTGTAGGTGTGAGGAGATTGTGTCTTCATCGGGTGCTTGAGTGGGCTCATGCTGCGTTTTCACGAACCTCGCTGCTGTAAGGCACAAACGGCACAACGGACTCAAGCTGCAGGCCATATCCCTTCCCAATGGTATGATCGGCGCGCTCTTTGGACCAGCACCAGGTTTGTTCTCGCTGCCGGACATGATGAAGACTCTCGTTACAGCAAACCAACCCCTGCCCACTCAACAGTCTTGATCACGCTGATATGTGTGGTACTCTCTCTGTGTGCGGGTGCTTCAGGTCGCTGGCATGATGCCAGAATCTACTCCGCCTCCCACGTAACGGACAAGCTTGAGCACCTCTCCTCGTCCTTGAAAGTTCTGGGAGATGCTGCATATGCTCGGTCCGCAAGACTACTGCCCTTGCCTCGGAACGTACAAAATGGAACACCTGAGGCTGACCTTCGAAGACACCTTTCGTCAGTAAGGGTCAGTGTGGAGTGGGAGTTCGGGTGTGTTGGAAACTCGTTTGCTTTTATTACATACAGCAGGAGCCTGAAGGTCGGGCAAGGCCCTGTCGCTTCTTTCATTCGTTGCGCTTTCTTGCTTGCAAACTGCTTGAATTGTCTCTACGGGAGTCAAACAAGTAAGTACTTTGCTTGCCACCCCCCTTCTCTCGAGGAATACCTCTTGAATGATTGACTGTGTCTTTTGTGTATTTGCGTTTACTGAAAGTAAAGGTACCCGTGACAAGCTTCACGAAGCGCTTGGTAACATGAACACAGAATACACGACGCCGAGAAGAACATGCGGTGGACGGTTATTGTGCACGCCCCTTGGAAAGCGCATCGATTGTCTTGGTCATTGTTTCCAAGCTCTTCAGCATCGCTGCGAGGACCTTGCTGTTATCCTCCTGTGCAGAAATCAGATGATGCAACGGATGCATGAAATGAGCACAGGTGAATAAAAACATGACAGCACACCGACAAACCGCGCTGAAGGCAACTGACTGTACCTGCTTCTGTTTCTCGATTTGCACCCGTTGTTCCTCCAGCTCAAGTGCCCTAAACAACGCAACAATCGTGAATGAGGGGCGCACAACCATACAACATCAGCAACGGCAATAGCAGCCACACGCAATCGTATGACGCACCGTGTCTGCGCCTGTGTCATTGCTTGCACTAATCTCGCTGGAATGGGCTCCTCGTCTTCATGCACGGGGGAGCGAGACTCCTTGGCACGGCGCTCCATGGCAGCTCGCACAAGCTGCGCATCCTCTTCGCTTCTGCGCTTCTCATCTTCGCGGCGGTCCTGAACGAGCTTGTCTTCCATCTCGTAAAATGTCCTCGCTGCTTGCAGAATGTCGGGGTGAAGAATGTCAGCTCCCAAACCGGTCCGAGACTTGGCGCTGTCTGCATCACGAGCGGTAGCTACCTGGCGTAATATGTGTTTCTGTGTGCGAATGCCACACACACACACACACACACACACACACACACACACACACACACACACACACACACGCACACACGCACACACGCACACACACAATCCAGAAACACCACAGTATATTAAGAGAGCGCACCCCCGAAGCAGCCATCGCCATCGATGGCATCAACGTTCAATGCTTCTCCATCACGCTCACAACAAACAGGGACAGAATCACGCACGCGCTGACATACCTGCATGGTTTCTGTTGTAATGTTGAACGAACGGTCCCTCTTTTGAACTAGAGCCACGAGCCGGTCTTTCACATCATGCCACTTAGCTCCAACGCCGTGCTTGCTTTTGAGACGTGGAAGGTCTGCCTCCACGGCCCATGTAATGGCTTGCGCCCATTCTTGTGGCGTGAGCTGCGATCGCTTGCGCTTCTTGCGAGGATTCTCCATGATTTCTTTAGACAACCTGCCTCTGTCAAACTTTGGACGTTGGATCGGATCTGACAAGTTTGACGGCGCACTCACTCAAGTCTGACAAATAAAAGTTGCTGACTCGACAAAAAAGAGCTGTTTGTCAGATTTCGTCTGTCAAACTTGTGTCGCAGAAATCCTCTATCTTCGTCCTCTTCCTCTCTCCATTCTTCCGCCACTCCGAGCGGAGGAGCGCAGGTGGCGTCCCGAGCCTCTGGCCTGCTGGATCCCCGTGATCCACAGGTTGACGCAGCCATCTTCGCTTCGCGTTCCTCCTTGGCGTCCTGACGGGACACCCGCTGCGGCTGGCCATCACCAACAACCGTGGCCGCTCCGGTGTGCTTGCGCTGCGCCGTCTCCGCGAGCGCTACATCCGCAGCGGCAAGGACCACGTCAGCCGCCTCAGGCAGCAGCTCTCCTCAACCACCTGGTTGCCCACGGATACCGTCGACACGTTCATGTCCCGCATCACGGACATCAACTCGCAGCTCCTTGCTGCCGGCGTGTCCATCCCGGAGGACGACCTGCGCACCCTCGTCCGCAACGAACTCCCCGCGGAGTTTGATGTGGCGATGCGGTTCATGGAGCGCGAGGACCCGCCGCCGTCACTGTCCAAGATGACGGCGGACCTCATCCAGGAAGAGCGCCGCCTGCATCGTCCCAAGAAGCGCACGCCTGTGCTCGCCATCGGTGGGCCAGGCTCTGGCTCCTTCGCTGCATCGCCGATGCACGCTGGCACGTCGCCCTCCGACACGAGCGGTGGACCATGCTGTCCACCTGCAGAGCGCGTGACTTGCGCGTTCTGCAACTTTGTTGAGACACGACAGGTGTGTGTGTGTGTGTGTTTACTGTAGGCAAACGCAACAAACAAGAACACAAGGAGAATGAACAAGCACAACAAGCGGCTGCCAAATCAACTCGGGCAGCACGCTCAAACAAACACTCGACAAGTGCACACACAGTCAACAGAGCTGCCAAGGCGACATGAGCAGAGTGTGCACGAACATAAACAATCTAAACAATGAGCAGCATGCATACATGCGCGCAGAGCAATGCTAAGCATGGCATGAATGCTTGCAGGCAAGCATACACAACAGACAACACTTCACAACACTGCATGGCACGCACACATGGCATTTGCCAAGCATGACGGGCATGCACACACACACACACACATGGCACACAACTCACGTGTGTAGG
>NW_004754915.1:1126869-1129760 GCF_000188695.1 Salpingoeca rosetta | reverse complement strand
GCCGTTGATGTAGCAGGTGAAGCCCGTCGTGGAGCGGCCCGTCAGCTGGTCGGTGCCGAAGCTGGCATCGCTGTAGCACACAAGGTCCAGCGGCTGGTCCTTGCGCGTGCCGCTGCGTCGCTTGAAGAGGAGGCCGTGCTCGCTCGTCGCCTTCAGGTACCGCACGACGTGCTTGGCTGCCTGCCAGTGGACCGTCGTGTAACGGTCCATGTAACGGCAGAGCAGTCCGCACGCGAAGCTGACGTCTGGTCTCGTGCGGTTGGCCAGGTACAGGAGCGAGCCGACGAGGTTGCGGAAAGGCAGGCGTTGGTCGGGCTGCTCGCTGATGCTGGAGGCGTCGATGCCAACACGCATGGGCGTGGACACGCTGGCTGCCGCTGCCAGGTTGTAGTCGTTGACGATGTCGTTGATGGCCTGTGTCTGCGCAATATGCAACACCCCGTCAGCTGGTGACGTCAGGTGAAGGCCCAGGTACCAGGTGAGCGGGCCCAGGTCCTCTGCCTCGAAGCTCTCCTTGATCTGCTGCTTGCAGGCACGGATGTGGCGCTCGCTGCTGCCGCTGATGATGAGGTCGTCGACGTACGTGATGATCCATGTGCGCTGTCCGTCGTCGTGGAGCTTGGTGAAGAGGCAGGCGTCGACGTTGCTCTGCGCCCATCCGTTGGTCTTGAGGAAGGTGTGCAGCTTCTTGGCCCATGCACGGCCAGCTTGCTTGAGGCCGTAGAGCGGCTTGAGCAGCCGGCACACCTTGCCCGCGTAGCGTTGAGCGCCGTCGCCGATGTCGGTGAAGTGCGGCGGCAGCTCCATGTACAGCTCCTCCTTGAGATCAGCCTGCAGGTAAGCCGACTTGAAGTCGAGCTGGTGCAGCTGGTGCTGTCGTTGCAGGGAGACGGCGAGTACAGTGAGGATGGTCTTGGCTGCTGGTGTTGGGGCGTAGGTCTGGTCGAAGTCGATGCCCGGTCGTTGGCTGAAGCCCTTGGCGACCCAGCGTGCCTTGAAGCGCGTCGGCGCGCCCTCAGCGTCACGCTTCACCTTGAAGACGAAGCGTGACTTGAGAGGCGTGTGCTGTCGTGGCACGGCGCTGCGTGGGATGAGCTTGATGACGCCGTTGCGCTCCATGGCCCCGATCTCCTCCAAGCATGCCTGAGTCCACTGCTTGCGTTGCTGGCTCTTGAGTGCCTGCTTGATGCTTGCAGGCTCCGTGAGGCTGGTGTCGTCACTGCTGCTTGCTGTGAACGCGCCTGCCTCGGTGTCGCTTGCATCTGTTGTGTCGGGGTCGTAGTTGGCGTCGTTGGTGTCGCTGCTGCTGTCGTTGTCGAAGTCCGTGAGCAGGGAGTCTGTCTCGACATCGTCGTCCTGGTCCTCATCGATGTGAACCGTTGGTGGCTCACCGTCAGTGGTGCTGTTGCTGCTGTCACGTGCACTGGGAAGCTGGAGCATGGACGATGTCGTGGATGTCTGCACTTGCTCCTCCCCCTCATCCACGACATCATCGGCCTTGGAGAAGGGAAGGAAGCGGACGTGGATGGAGGACACAACGGTGTTCGTGTCTTCAAAGTAGACGAGGTGGCTGTTGCTGCTGCTGTTGTGGCCGACGTAGATGCCTCGGCGGCCCTTGGGCTGCAGGCGTCCGCGCTGTGTGCTGATGTGGACGACGGCCGGCTGCGCGAAGACGTGCAGCTGCGGCACGTGCTTGGGCAGCGAGCCCGTGACAATCTGCAGCGGTGTCTTGCCGTGGAGGGAAGGGCGAGGCATGTTGTTGAGGATGTGGAGGGCGTGGTTACAGGCGAGGCTCCAGTACGATGCGTCGAGGCCTGCACCCGTGATCATGGCTCGCACCATGTCGGAGAGGGTGCGCACCTGTCGCTCGACGATGCCGTTCTGCGCCTGGGTGTACGGCGGGGACTGCTGGTGCTGCTTCAGGTGCTTCTTGACGATGGCCTGGAAGTCAGCTCCGAGGAAGATGGCATCGGAATCCGTCTGGAGTGCTGTTGTTGTGGGTGAGATGGGGAGCTTGGTCTCGCGCAGGAAAGACTGGAACGCGGCAACTGCGTCCTTCTTGGCGTTGAGATGGACTGCATGCAGGAGCTTGCTTCCCTCATCGACGATGACGAGGCTGTAGCGCTTGCCCGTGGGCGAGTCCGCGGTCCAGTCGACGATGTCGGCGTGGATGCGCTCGCCGGGCACCTGTGTGCGTTCCGCGTGCTTGCTGACGCTGTGACGAGTGCTCTTGGTCACTGCGCACGTTGTACACTGCTTGCTGCTGATGACGTTGCGATCGTCGATGCCCATCAGCTTGCAGTACTGCTGCACGTCGTTGTCGTTGCGGTGGCCAAGTACCTCATGCATCGATGGTGTCTGCACCTTGCTCTGGGCTGCAGGAGCTGCTGCGGGTTGCTGTGGTTGCTTGCAGGCATCGGCGGTGAGACCGTGTGCCGTGGATGGACCAACAGCAACAATGGGCCAGCACCGGAGGCTGTTGCGCTCCTTCAGCTTGACCTCGGCTCCGTGGCTGAAGCGCACGTAGTGCCCATCAGCGCCATCACGCTGCGAGTGGCCCGTTGGCCTGCCGCTGCTGTCCCTGGTCAGACGACCGAGGGCGATGAGGTTGGCCTGGCCCTCGGGCACGTAGAGGCACTCCTGTAGCACAACCTGCATCCTGGCTCCGCTCGTCGTGCGTGCATGCAACAGCACAGAGCCAACACCGCGCACGGGCACACGTGTGCCGCCAAACGCAGTGATGTGGCGTGGATGGTGCTGTTGCAGGTGCGGTGTCAGCTCCACGAAGGCGTCCTTGACGAAGGTGAGGTGGTGTGAAGCACCCGTGTCTGCAAGCCACGTGAGTGGGTCATGCAGCTGCGTGGGTGTAGTAGCTGTGGCAGCGACGAAGG
>NW_004754915.1:1125827-1126595 GCF_000188695.1 Salpingoeca rosetta | reverse complement strand
TGTGCGTGAACCACGCATCTGCTGCTCCAGCTGCTGCAGCCTGATGCTGAGCTCGAGGAGGGAGGGAAAGCGGCCACTGGCAAAGTAGGGAAGCGTGAGCGGGGCTGTCCAGCGTGGCAGCTGCTTCCAGACGATGGTGAAGAGGTCCTCGTTGTCCTGACGCACGCCCGCGTCCTGCAACTGCTGCTGCAGCTCCATGTGTCGCTCGAAGAAGCGGGCGAGGTTGCCGCAGGGGACGTGAAGCTGCGCCTCCTTGAGCTCTGCAATGCGGAGGCGGTCCTGCGAAGCGTAGTGGTCCTTGAGCCGGGCCCATCCTTGGCCGGCGTTGACGTCTGCTTCTCCGTTGGTGAACAGGAGAAGGGGGTAGCCTGAGAGCGTGGACGCGATGAGGTTTGCAGCGGTGAGGTTGGCGTGATCTCCTGCTGTCGGTCTCCTTGCACTTGAGCGTGTCGCTGAGCTTGGACCTCCCGATGACGATGCTCCTGCCTCCACAGCTGCCCAGACGTCGTCGCCGCGCAGATTGAGCGCCATCTTCATGCGAATGCTCCACGCATGAAAGGTGCCGGGCGAGCCAGAGAACTTGGGCAGGTCCATCTTGAATCCTGGCGTGGAAACGACGTGGTCCGACGGGTCAGACATACTGCACGCTCAAGAAGGGTGATGGAGAAACAAGAGAGGGGAACAAGCAGAAGGGAGAGAAGAAGCACAAGCGAGTGTGAGACAAGTGGCGATGATGATCAGGAGTGGCTGGGTCTCATAATCTGTAGA
>NW_004754915.1:1122681-1124866 GCF_000188695.1 Salpingoeca rosetta | reverse complement strand
ACGTAGCGCTGGGCCATGCCAGCTGCTCTACGCCGACATCGCCGGTCCGCTGGAGGAGACGTCGCTGCGAGGTGCACGCTACGCGCTGACCTTCATCGACGACTGCACGCGCTTCGCCTGGACGTTTCTCATCCGGCACAAGAACGAGGTCGGTGCGGCCCTGGAGCAACTGCGCAAGGACCGTCACATCGTCAACGCCACGCTGCAGACGGATAGCGACGCCGTCTTCAAGAGCCAGGACTTCACCGACCTGTGCCTGGCCTTCGACATCAAGCAGCGCTTCTCGCCACCGCACTCGCAGGCCAAGAACGGATCCGCAGAGCGCACCTTCCGCACCCTCTTCGAGACGGCACGCACAATGCTGTTTGCTGCGGACCTGGACAAGCCGTTCTGGGACTTCGCCGTGCAACACGCCACGCTGCTGCACAACATCGCGCCACGCAGGAGCCTCAAGGACAAGTCACCGTTCGAGGCCCTGACTGGGCACGCCTTCGACGTCAGCCTGCTGCGCGTCTTCGGCTCGCCGGCCTACGTGCATGTGGAGAAGAGCAGCACGCGGCACAAGCTTGACCCACGCTCACGCGTCGGCGTCTACGTCGGCTTCGCCGAGGAGGACCAGGCCCACGTCGTCTGGATGCCGGACACGCGACGCGTTGTCCACACCATCCACGCTCGCTTCGGCGCCATCAAGAACAAGGACGTCGCCTCCTCTCAGCAGCAGCAAGAGCAGGACAACAGCGGTGCCTCTGCTTCGCATGCCAATAAGACCGCTCAGCGTTCGACCGAGGACAGTGCCACCGGCGCTCCCACTGCACCACGTGCGGGGGAGCCGCAGCTCCAGCCACGCGCCCTTGGCGGCTCCGTCTGGGACCAGCTGCTGGTGTCCGAGACCCTCGGCGACAAGGACACCTCTGGTGACTCAACCACCACGTGTCACGTTGCCACCAGCGCTGCTGGTACGGGGGAGAAGACATCAGCAGTGGGTGGTCATCTACCAGACATCGCTGCTGGCAGTGCTGTCACGTCAGCTGAGCCAGCCACCGTCAAGGAGGCGCTTGCCTCGCCAGACTCTGAGGAGTGGCGCCAAGCCATCCTGGACGAGTTTGCGGCAATGCAGGCCAATGACGTCTACGACGTCGTGCCTCGCGCTGACCTTCCCAAGGGCCAGAAGGTGCTCCGCAGCATGGTCATCTTTCGGAAGAAGCGCGATGACCAGGGCAAGGTAATCAAGTACAAGGCGCGCTGGGTTGCCAAGGGCTACTCCCAGGTCCACGGTGTTAACTACACGGACACCTTTGCTCCGACGGCTACCATCGCAGCCATCCGCACCATGCTCGCCATGGCCGTCGCGCGTGGCATGGACATCCAGCAGATGGACGTCAACACGGCCTTCCTCAACGCGCCCGTAGATCACGAGATCTACGTCCAGCCACCGGCCGTCGACGGCATCTTCTCGCCGAATACGGTCCTGCGCCTCAAGCGCGGGCTGTATGGGCTGAAGCAGAGCCCGCGCCTGTGGAACCACACGCTGGACGCCTGGATGCGCGAGCAGGACTTCGTCGCCACAGCCACGGACGCCTGCATCTACCGCCGCACCTGCAAGGGTGGCAAAGTGATGTGGGTTGCCGTCTACGTGGACGACCTGCTCATCTTCGCCGACGGCGACAGCGACATGGCCGCGTTCAAGAAGGCCATCTCCAAGCGCTTCAAGATGAAGGACCTGGGCAGCCCAGACATATGTCTCGGCATCAAGGTGCAGCACGACCGCAAGGCCAATACCGTCACCATGAGCCAGGTGCACTACCTGCGCAACGTGCTGGAGACCTTCGGCATGGCTGACTGCAAGCCTGTCGGCACGCCGCTCTGCACGGGCTACGTCGACAAGCCAGCCGACAAGGAGGAGCCACTCCCGGATGTGCCGTTCCGCGAGCTGCTTGGCTCCCTCCTCTATGCTGCGACGATGACGCGCCCAGACATCTCGGCGGCTGTCTCCATCCTGTCTCGCCGTATGCAGCACTTCGGCATGGACCACTGGAAGGCTGCCAAGCACCTTCTTCGCTACATCAAGGGCACCTTGTCCTACACCATCAAGTACGCCGCCACTGGCGACGCCAGCAACGGAAGCACTGCCGACGGCGTGCTCTCAGCGTACTCGGATGCGTCGTTCGCCTCCGACATTGACACG
>NW_004754915.1:1086249-1122324 GCF_000188695.1 Salpingoeca rosetta | reverse complement strand
TGTTCCACGGGCCCCGTGTCCTGGAACTCCAAGCTGCAGGCCACCGTGGCCACAGCCTCCGCCGACGCGGAGTACATGGCTCTCGCAGCCACCGCACAGGAACTCATGTTCCTTCGCCAACTCCAGGAGGAGCTCACCGGCGCCGTCCTGTGCGAGCCCACGCTCGTCCACACGGACAACCAGCCGGCGCAGCGCGTTGCCGAACACGCCGCCTCGCGCATGCGGCACATCCTCGTCAAATACCACTACATCCGCGAGTGCGTCGACACCAAGAGGATTGTGCTGAGCTACCTCGCCACGGAGCACATGATCGCAGATCTCCTCACGAAGATCCTCCCTCGGCCCAAGACGGCTCAGTTCTGCACGATGCTGTTCGACCAGCGTCCTCTGCCAGGCTGCCAGCCACGGGCCCGTCCTCATTCGGGCCGGTCGCCACGTCCTTCGACTCCGCGTCAGGACCTCTGAGCGGCCGCGCACCACAGGACACGCCTTCACTCGGGCCAGCCTTCCACAACAGGCTGCGCACCACAGGCACCAACCATTTTTTAAACGTGTTCCACAACACACGTCCTTACTCACATCTCACCTACCTCTGCCCATGCCACTCCTACATGCATGACATCATCATCATCATCATCATCATCACGTTTCAGAACATCAACGCAACAGAGAGGTAGGTCAATGCGGGGGAGTGTTGACAGGCAAGTCCTGTCTGCTGAGTCATCATTGACCTCCCTTCTTTACGACACCACAAATTTACATTCACCTCTCTTGTGTTCTGGAATGTTCACGTGATTTCCCTCCAACCTGTTGCACGTGCAGTGTTTAGCTTGTGTGGTTGCTCGATGTTACATGCTCTTGCATAACACACCATATAACCACACAACTCTCAACAAACACTGCCACGTCACCACTTTGCGTTGTCGACAAATTTTTGTCTTGTGCTCTGTTTCTTTCTGTTGGAGTGTTCTTTCATCCTACATCCTTGTTTGCTTCACAACTCAAGTAAACACACACAACTCTCTCCTGCCAAGACAATCTCCTACACAGCACACACAGCACACACAGCACACACACACACACACAAGTCTCCAACAACAGCACCACCACCATGAACTTGCAACAATCAGACCACGGATGCCACGAAGGGCACGGACATGGACGTTGCCTCCCCATCACCGACTGCACCTGATCGTGCTCTTCACACTGCCTCTTGTCTCGTCTTCGTGTGTCGTCTGTGTCGTCTGTGTCGGTCTGTCTCTCCTCTCTCTCTCTGTCTCTCTGTCTCTCTGTCTCTCTGTCTCTCTGTCTCTCTGTCTCTCTCTCTCTCTGTCTCTCTCTGACTCTCTCTGTGTCTCTGTGTCTGTGTCTCTGTGGCGGCTTTTTGTGCCAACAAAAATTCGACTGCTGTCTACAAACAGTACAAACTACTAAAAATAGCCCCAGCATTTTTCTTCCCCTGATTTTCCTTTCCTTTCTGTGCACGTGTGTTCTTCGCCCATTTTTTTTTCGCTCACAGCAACAGACAGCATGTGCAGTGGATGAAGCGATCAAGCACGGCTGCCATGACGGCCAGGATCACCCATGATGGCATGCCGCGGCGACAGCGACGCTGCTCGACGTACCATCACGAACGAGGTACGCTTGCGTGTGCTTGTGCGTGCGTGTGCGTGTGCGTGTGCGTGCGCGTGTGTGTGTGTACTTGCATGTGCATATGTGCATGCGTGCACGCATGGCAGCTTTGCTGCTTCCTTTTCTCTTCTACTTGCCAGCACATGATTTGTTCTCCCGTGTCCTCTTCCACATTTGCCCTCCCTTTTCCCTTCTTTCACCTTTTCTCATGCAAGTGTGTCAAATTGCTTTCCGCCTTCAACGTTCTCGTGTGGCGGCAAGCGTCCAAAGCTTGCAACACCAATTCCTCTTGTTGCTTGTGGTCTCGCCTTTGCTCTTGTGGTGGTGGCGTGTGTTGCGCATGCACACACATCCGCTCTCGTGCCAACAAGAGCGCTTGCGCGTTGGCTGCATGCATACATCCCCTACCACGTGGCAATCATGTGTCGTGTTGTTTTGATGTGGTTGGTGTTTGCGTGTTGTTCCTCCGCGTGTCACTCACCCTTCCTTGATATGTTTGTATGTGTATTGTATGTGTGCATGTGTGTATATTGTGTGTGCGCGCATGTGTGTGTGTGTGAATGTGTATTTGTGTGTGTATGTGTGTGTGAATGTGTATTTGTGTGTGTGCGTGTTGAATTGGCAACAGTTACCATGCAGGCGTGATATGATGGCTGAACTGGGACAGGGGCATCTTGACTGCTGACCAGCGGCCAGCGTCTCATATGCAGCGAATCAAGCTCACCATGTCCATGGATGGTAAGTGTGCGTGTGGTTGTGTTTGTGGGTGTGGTTGTGTTTGTGTGTTTGACTGTTTGTACCCAGCTCGGCTCTGTGTTACCTTCCTCTTTGCCTTTCCCCATCTGCCACGCTTTCTCCCTCCCCCTTCCCCCTTTTGTCATTTCGCGTCCTTTCTTGTCCACTTTCCCCCTCTCCCACTGTGTTGGACCCAAAGCGAGTATGCCATGCTCTCCGCCTTGAACGTTTACGTGTGGCGGCGAGTGTCCAAAGCTTGCGAGATCAAAAACCATCGTGTTTCCGTGCTTGCAGTCCTGCGTGTTTGTGTTCTTCTCGTCCTCCAGTGAGGCTGAGAGAGGGTGTGCGTTAGTTTTCCACCACACACTCTCTTGGGTTTGGGAAGAACACAACCAATCTTTGAGCACGCTGGCTGTCTGCACACACCACCTCTTTGTTGTCCCTCTTTTCACTCTCCACACGTGTGTGTATGTGCATGTTAGCATTGTGTGCATGTTAGCATTGTGTGCATGTTAGCATTGTGTTTCTTTTGTCTTTGTTGACATTGCGTGTTTGCACTCATGCCCCATGGGATTGTCTGTCATGTTGATCAACTCGTTGGCACATGCACGCAATGCATGTTCTCTCTCCTGTTGCATCTGTTGCAGGGCCTGCTTTCCGCTTCCTGTGCTGTGGAGAGCGCCATCACACGGAGCGGGCGTCTCGTTGGCCGGGCTCACGGTGGACACAAGACAAGCAAGGCGGCGGCTGCTGCTGTTGTTTGTTTGTTTGTTTGTTTGTTTGGCAGTTCGTGTTGGACTTGCTTGCCGGTGCGTGTGCACGAATGAGCTCTGGCTGGCTGGTGAAAGGAAGAAGTTCAGTAAATGTGTATGCATGCAACGGGTACAAGTGACAGGTTGCGAGTGGTGCCAGGGTGGTGCAAGCTCAACGCTGCTGTTGCTGTCTGTTGGTCACGGATGGTGCAACAACACACAAACAAGAAGAATGCGCACACAAGCAGAAGGCCGCGCCACAGACAGGTGGGAAAGGAGGAAACAGGGAAGTGTGCGTGAGAAACGACAAGAGGTGGCACGCAACATATCACGTCAGAAGAGAAAGAACTGCGTCCTTGTGATGTGACGTGATATGATGTGGTGTGTGTGTGTGTGTGTGTGTGTGTGTGTGTGTGTGTGTGTGGTGTGTGTGTGTGTGTGTGTGTGTGTGTGTGTGGTAGTGTGCGTGGCTGTGAGTGTGTGCGCTCACGCAAGAGGGGCATGTCAGAACATGAACATAATGTCGGAAACGTGGGGAACTTGCTCCCCAAGCTGTTGCACCCAGTCCTTGGCCGCCTTCAGCAGTCGTGAAGCCGGAATTAACTTCGCGCCGTGCGCTTGCAGCGTCTCCAGCGTTATCAGCTCTTCTTTGATCCCATAATGCAGATCTGCCAGTGTCGACACCCCGAGAGCATCGAGCGCTGGGCCAACTTTTCGGAGAAGCTGGCATTGCCTGAGCCACACCACAAGCTCTCCGTCCATCTGCGTATGCAATCACAAAAGCAACAAGAAAAAGGTGTTAGGTCCACACAGGAGCATATTGACCCAGCGAACCAACACAAAAGCAAGCACACGGTGGGTGCTACGGCTGGGCATTTGGACCTCACCTCTGAAATGTCAAAGCCACAAGAAATCGCAGGTTGCTGCTGCTGCTGCTGCTGCTGCTGCTGCTGTTGTTGTTGTTGTTGTTGTTGTTGTTGTTGTTGTTGTTGTTGTTGTTGTTGTTGTTGTTGTTGTTGTTGATTCAATGGGCGGACATGCTCGACTAGGCGCCGAATATGCTCTGCGTGTTCGTGCAGGGCATCCCACTTGGCGGGTCGCTCCAGAATACTGCGTGATGCTTCCCCACTTTCAATTGCAGAGGCGTCATGCCCTTGATCATCGAAGCAAAAGATTGCACCATGATCCAAGAGGGAGGCCACAGTCTCATGCACGGTGAGAGGTGGCGGAGGCGGAAGCCCAAGGACTCTGACAAAGAAGTGCTCGAGTTGAGTCATGGTTGCATGACTGACGACGTGTGGTAGTTGTTGGCAGAGATCAAACAGGTCTTGGAACGTGTCTGACTCGGGGAGGCAAGCGGTCACTTGATCATCATCCCACACCCTCCCGAGCAACAGCGGAGCAACCCTGCAAAGGAGCACATGCTTCGTCTCTCCTTCACCGCTGTGGCTGCCGGTGCACGTTGTAGACTCTGTCATTTGCTCGCCACGACTCATGGTGCGGCCCACACTGCTGCTGGTGCGGTGCCCACGGGCTTGTGAGTCTGTGCTGCGTGCGTGGTGGGCGTGGCGGATGAGGGAGATCATGGTCATCCACTCCAAAAGCACGTTATCACAAGCGTCCTGCTCGCCAAGGCGGCGCATGCGCTCCAACGCAGCCGCAGACACAATCGGGCAGGCCACAACGCTCCGGCTGATGGCCTCCATAAACGCCATCTTGAAGTTGACCCCAATTTCGAGGTTGTTGGCGTCCAGGAACGTGGACAGGCCGCGCTCCTCAAGCCGGGCACGAATGTTCATCACAAATGCACTGTTGGCAGATTGTCTGTTGAGCAGGCGTTGAACAGAAAATGAGTTGAGCAAGACGTGCGCGCGCATGTGAAGGAACACGCACGTGTAATTTGGGTTGTATGCAAGACCAGTCACACAACAACAACAACAACAACAACAACAACAACAACAACAACAACAACAACAACAACAACAACAACAACAACAACAACAACAACAACAACAACAACAACAACAACAACAACAACAACAAAGCTAGAAAGTGGCGTACCTGTAGCTGAGAAAGACGTGATATTGGGTTTGCAGGCCGAGGGATGGGAGCCAGCGGGCAAAGTGCCTCTCCAAGTCGGCAATCTCCAAGCGGACTTGTTCAGCCCACATTGCTCGACGTTCGCGATAATGGGTCGTGACTTCGTCGAGGCGAAGGAAGGCGCTACAGTCTCTCAGGGGCACCAGCGTGTGACTGCGGAGCTGGCGGTAGTGCTGTGCCAGTACGCGGTGCACCGCACCCTCAACCAGCCGGAGCATGGGACGAGCACATTCGTGCCCGTCGGCCTTGACGCGGACACCGATGGCGCCAATGGACGGGAAGAGCCGCAATTCAAGACGGCGGTCACGGAATGGCACGCGCGCGTGTGTTCGGCTGAGATCGGGCAGCGCCGCGCCACGGGTGTGGTTGCCGGCAGCCAGATGCGCCCCTGCAACAATGTGAGCAACCACGCGGATGAAGAGGCCTTCTGGCAGGAAGGAGCACGTGTGAAGCTCGCGCGCACTGTATGTTGGTTGACACTTTAGTGACCTCAAAGTGAAGCAGACCAGTGCCCAGTCGCCTTCGGTCGGCAGTTGGAGCACACCTCGCGTTGAGGTTATGGACGCGCGCTCGCTGTTAGCTTGATCGTCTGCTTGGTGACACCGCTTCGCCACTGCGTGTTCATCTCCAGCAACGACTGCACTGAGCATGTGCTCGGCCAGCGGTCTGCGTGTGTTCAGGGTTGCCGGCAGCAAGGCGGGCACAAGAAAGGTGTCGCTGTGATGGCGGCAGCTCCAGGTGTCGTTGTTGTCGCCGACGCCCAGTCCTGCACCACCGTGCGACGCAGCACGTGGGCGGTGACGTTGCTGCGTGTAATCGTATGTTGGGGGACGTTCGTCATGGGTGCGGCCCAGCGCATCCTCCTCATGGCTGTTGCCGCTGCCGCTGCCGCTGCCGCTGGCGCTGCCATTGTCGTCGTTGTCGTTGTCGTTGTCGTTGTCGTCGTCGTGGTATTGCGAGCCTGTCTTGTACGAGATGCACAAGCCCATGCGGGACATGAGGTTCAGCAGTGCATCGATGATGCTCTGGGGCACATCATCCCACAGTACGCGCAGGAGCCGATGGTGGAGAATACCGCTGCGGGTCATCTCGGCCCATTCGCGCGCGAGGCGCCGTGCGCGCCGGTCCTGCATAACACCATGCAGTTTGAAGCTGCGAATCACGCGGCACATGATGTCCACCAGCCACTGGGGATCAGTGACCACCACCGTGTCCATGCCTGGTACTGTGTCATAGAACAGCAGCATGCTGTAGTTGTGCCAGAATGCCAGACATGCACGTGTTTGCGCAGCGTCCAGGCCGAAGCGCTTGCCTGCAGCCTCAGCATCCTCCAGCATTACAAACACTCTGCCCGATGACGCTGCGGCTGCTGACGAAGGGGGTGATGAAGATGCCGGAGGTGTGGTGATTGGCTGGCCTTCCTCATCATGTCGGCTCGCTGTGTCTGGTGTTGGAGCGCGTTTGCGGGTGGCGGTGACGAGATGGTCGTAGAGGGCGAGCCACGCCAGAGGCACGCGCTGCTGCACATGTGGCTGCTGCTGGGCCTCGAGAGAGATGGAGGTGCGCAGGTCCTGGACCATCGGGTCTGCACTTGAGCGCGTGTTGTCGACGGGCCAGAAGTAGAGGCTGTGCTTGGTGTTGACAACGAGGAGGGGGAAAGCTGGGTGGGTGTGGAATCGCTCCACAATGGTTTCCGAGATGCGCGCGTGGTCGTCGCTGCTGGTGACGACGTCCGCGTGGGTGCCGATCATGAAGATGGGCGCACCTTTGGCGTGCAAGTACACGGAGCTGAGCCAGTGGTCGAGGAAGGCCCACGCCTGCGCTTGCTGCTGAACGTCATCTTGCAGCGCCTGTCTCATGGAAAACACCACCAGGTACATTGCGTGCCTGTCACCAGCAAACCGTGAAGCAGGCAGTGAGGCAGCATGTGAGGAAGTGTCTGTCGCAAGTGTGGCGCGTTTGGTGGTGTGTGTCTGAAGCGATGGCAAATGAGCCGAGCGGCAGGTGATTGGACAAGCAGCGCGGCTATGAAACGACAGCATGAATTGTACATGGGTGCCTGCGATTGCCACCTGAACAATCATGGCATGACTGCGTGCTTACTTTGTCAGGAACATGGGGTGAAACACGTAGAACTGAGGCTGGCCGCCAAGGTCAAACACCTTGAATGTGACGTGCTGCTGGTTGTTGTGGGCATCACTCTCACCATCACCGTCACTCTCACCATCACCACCAAATGTGACGTCCAGGTTGAGGTCTGTGATGGCGCGTTCAAGACCATCACTGCCTGGGGCGCCCGCAATAGCCTTCGCCTCTGCTGGTTGTGTAAGTGCACCCTCGCCCTGTGCTGTTGTCGACGCACTTTCTGTCTTGTCTTGCGTGGCTGTTGTCGTCGTCGGCGTGGTTGCAGGTGCTCGAGGGGCCTGCAGAAGCGTGGAGGAGGAGGAGGATGAGGAGGATGCGTTGCAATTGTCTTTGGGGGCGGGCTGTACGTTTGTGTGGAGTGCGCGGCGCTGGCGATCCTCCTTGTCATTGACATCACCATCTCCTTCGCTGTTGGTGTTGGAGCCGCTGCTGTCGTGTTGCTGTTGCTCATGTTGACCGTTTGTTGCCGTCATGCGAGCGTGTGCGTCCTTGAGCCGCGCCCTAGCCACATCCTGCATGCACCGGTGCAGCTCCCTTGCTTCTTCCTTGCCCTCCTGCGAACCACAGACAAGGGACGCCGAGGCGTAAAAGACATGACGGGAAATACCAACGATGCACCCGTACAGGTGCCACCTTCGAACACACACACACACATAGGCGCAGGCAGGCAGACAGACAGGCAGACAGACAGGCAGACAGACAGACAGGCTGGCAGACAGACACACGCACACGCAACACAACACACAAACACACACGCACACAGGCACAGACAGACAGACAGACACAGACACACAGACACACAGACACACAGACACACAGACAGACACGCACACACACAGGCACACAAGTTCACACACAGTTGCTCCCGGACCTGCCAGCCACAGACGTCACGACTGTCGACGGTAACGCGCATGTCTGTCGACTCGGACCCAGCGGTGGATTCCTGGTGCTGCTCAAATGGCTTCGACAGCAAGGACCGTAGGGTGCTCGTCTTGCCGGCCCGGCCCTCCCCGACGAGCATCAACTTGCTTCGCCGCAGAAGATCGCTCGCGCCTTCGTCGAGCGCATTCTGCAGCGCAGCGTGAACAAATGCACGTCGCTGTTGCTGGCGTTGCTCTTCTTCTTGGCGGCTCTCCTCCGCTTCTTCCTCTCTCGTGTCGGCTGTGGCGCGGGATTGCGCGGCTGGATCATTGCTCGCCCCGGTGCTGCCAGCGACGGTGGACAGCAGCGCACCAGCAGCCAAGGCCTGGAACATGCACAGTCGCCCATGCAGCAGGAGGGCATTCGCACGTAGGAGTGAGTGCAGTGGGGGGGGGTGTCACCGCACGGATTTTCCTGACACCAAAACGCGCCGCCACAAACACCTACATCGGCACAGACACAGACACAGACGCGCGCGCACACACACACACACATAGAGCTGCAGACACAGTTACAGACACAGACACAGACGCACAGACGCACGCACACACACACACAGACACCTCGGAGAGACGGGTGTTGAAGATATGCTCGAGTTTCTTCGCGGTTGGGCGTTCATCAGGATCGTTGGCCATGCACTTGTACGACAGGTCTCGGTACCACGATGGAATATCTGCGGTGTCAAACGGTCCGGCGCTGCTTGAGCTCACGCATTGCAATCGGTTGCACTGGTTTGTTTTCAGACCAGAACCACACTCATCAACAAGCAACTCAGACAACCACAAGCACACAGATAGACAGGCAGACACAGGCACACAGACACACACAGGCAGGTAGACACAGGCACACACACACACACACACACACACACACACACACACACACACACACACACACACGAGACAGACACAGGTCCTCCCCCCCCACACACACACGCACACACACACACACATACCCACATGCACACCCACGCAAACATTCACAGAGACACACACACAGACATGTACACCCTGCACGATTGATACGCACCCGCGCGGTCGTCTGGATACTTGAGACGGTGGCCTTCTCCAAGAAGTTGAACCATTGTCGCCAGAATTGGTCCCGGAAAGTTGCCTCCATGTTCTTGCTCAATGAGGTCCGGAATTTTCTCCACACCAAGCTCCCACATGATTACGCCGAGCGAGAACACGTCAGCAGAGCCATTGTAGGAGTGACCATCGATGGCTTCAGGGGGCATGTAAAGTGGCGTGCCCACAGCAGCCGTGAGCATGGGGTCCAACGCATCATGCTCCGTCGGCTGCGTCGCCGGGTCCTGTGCAAGTGATGCGCGGGGTCGTGCAATGCCCCCTCGTTCGCGACACGAGCCGAGGTCACACAGCTTGGCACGAAGATCTTTCGACACGAGGAAGTTCCCTGTCTTTGCATCCCTGCCAAGAAGATACAATGAATGACATGGAAGCAAGCACACGGTTCATGAGTGGTTTTCTTTCGTCTTTGAAGCGGCACAGACGTGATGCCACGGCTTGAAAGCCGTTGGATTCACTTCACACACACACACACACACACACACACACACAGATGCGCACATACACACGCACACACGCACACAGACACACACACACACACACACAGATGCGCACATACACACGCACACACGCACACAGACACACAGACACACATACACACACGCACACAGACACACAGACACACACGCACGCACCAAATCTAGCATGGCGCACCTGTGCAGGATGTCAAGGCTGTGAAGGAAGGCAAGTGCTGCTGCCATGTCATGGGCGAGTTGAAGCTTTAGGGCCCACGTTGTCTGCGGCACGTGATTGTGGGCGGTTGGATGCTCCATTGTGAAATCGGAGAGGGCAGTTTGCAGGCCATCTTGTCGACGATGTAGGAGATCGGCGACGGAACCGAGCGGGCAGTACTCCAGCACCAAAAAGACGGTGCCTACATCAGTGGTCCCGGCGCCGAAGAACCGCACGATGTTTTGGTGGCGGATCCGCTGCATGAATGCGACCTCTTGCTCAAACTCCTCGGTCAGGTCGAATTCGTGCGCTGCAGTGTGCTGCACCTTGACTGCGACCTGAAGGTTTTCCCATTGTGCCAAGTACACGGTTCCAAATGCGCCATGGTTCAGAGGCTCTTGCAGCTGTACCTCATCGAATTCAATGGTCCAGTTGCTTTTCAGAGCCACAACCTCGGTTTCACGCTCCTGCAGCCGTTGCTGTGTGAGCCGCAGCTCCGCTTCAAGCTCTGGGTCGTTGGTGAGCAAGGGCGCACGTTGGAAGTGGCGATTGGAAGAAACGTGGGGGAAGGAGGTTGTGGCGGCGGGGGGGGGGGGTGAGTCAAACTTCCGTGTGCAGCGGTAGACGCACATGTGCGAGTGTGTGTTGGTCAGTTCACACGTGTGGGAACACCCACACCGGCAGAGACAGACAGACGGACGGGCAGACAGACGGGCAGACAGGCAGACAACCAGGCAGACAGAGAGATGGGCAGACAGGCAGATGGGCAGACAGGCAGACACACAGACACACAGACACACAAACACGCAGACACACAGACACACACAGACACACACAGACACACACAGACACACACGCGCACACACACGCACACACACAGACACACAGACACACAGACACACAGACACACAGACACACAGACACACAGACACACAGACAGACACGCACACACACACACACACATAGCCACTCACGTTTGCGACGGCCACCAAAGAGCCATGACATGGTGGCAAGGTCTCAAGGTGGGGTGTGTGCGATCCTGTGCCCACTGATGCTGCTGTGTTGGTGCTCCACTCTGCTCGCTCAACTTGTTGTTCGTTGTCCTCCTTCTGTTCCGCCCACAAAGACCCACAGGCGAATGTTGGCGGAAGATTTGAGACGAATAAGAGGATTGGTGGGAGTCTTTGGCGAAACCTCCTCTTGTCGTTGTTGGTGGCGCATGTGCCAAGTTTTGATCGGCCAATCGTTCGTTCGCGCCTTGCTTGTTCCCACGCCTTCGCCTCTCACCCCGCTTGCCTCTCTGCCTCCCGTCTGTTGCTTCTTGCTTCTTGCTCCTGCTGTTGTTGCCCTTTCTTGTGCCTTCTTCTTCTCCTCTCCCGCTCCTCTCCCCCGCCCGCTGCTTCTGCGCGTGTGCCGCCGCGTTTGTCAACGAATCACCACACAACCGACACAACCTCCTTCACTTTGTCGACACAATGAGTGAGACAGCGAAGCGTAAGCAGGAGGACACGAGCGAGGGCCTCGACACCAAGCGACCAGCAGTGAAGGACGACAACGCCGAGCGTGAGTGCCTTGCAGAGAAAGCAGGCAGGGATGAGAAAGGCGAGAGAGAGCGAGAGAAAGAGCGAGAGGGAAACACGCGCCATATCTGCCAAAACGTGTATCGCGCGTGCGTCTGTGTTTTCTTCGTCCATGTGTGATATTGGCCAGTGGCTGTGGTTGTGAGCGCGTGGTTGTGTGTCTCAGTGCGTGTTTGCCGTGTCTTGGTGCCCGCGTTGCGTGTATGTGGTTGTGAGTGCTTGTTTGTCGTGATTCTACCAACACACTTCCCACGTCGCTCACACCAATCAATGTTCTGTGTTCCTCGCGATTGCTGTTGCTCTCCGCCACGATGACAGCCGCAGGCACCGACAGCATGGTCAGTTCATCACAAGATGAGCCACCACAATCCACACACACACGATGTACACACACGACGTACACGCATGACGTACACACACACACATGCCGTACACACACGACGTACACACACACACACACACACACACACACACACACACACACACACACACACACACACACACACACACACACACACAAAAGCACTCACACACACCCACACACCCCCAATAACTCACTGTTCTCCCCTTGCTCTTCGCGCACTATTGCTTTGTGTTTATTGACAACAGAACGGTACCGCCGCCACCACCGCCACCCCTGGTATGTACGCAGTCACTCGACAAGCCCAAAGTCCAGCATGTCGCCACTCATCCCATGCACAACAGGCTCATGCACACAAACAAGCAAGCAAACACACACACACACACACAAGCAAACACATACACACACACACAAGCAAACACACACACACACACAAGCAAACACACACACACACAAGCAAACACACACACATACATCCATCCATACATGCATACATCCATACATGCATGCACACACACACACACACACGCACAAACACAAGAGCACACACCAACCAACAAACAAACAAAAGCACATGCACGCACGCACGCACGCACGCACATACACGTTGCACGCTTTGATCGACTTGCTCTTCCTGCCCGTTTGTTTGCATGCTGCTGCTCGAACATCATCCGCCCCATTTGGACATTTGGCTTGTCTGCTGGCGCTGCATCTGTGCTCTGCCCACTGCTCCGTGCTGGTGCTGGTCGTGCCCACGCCTCCTCCTCCTCCTCCTCCTGCACTCGCACCATCATGCGCCACCCGTTCCCCCAAAACAACAACCTCCACATCTCCTTGTTTGATCCGAACCCACAAACAAAGATGCAACCGAACCTGTGGCTCCTGCCGAGCAGGATTCGACGGCAACAACCGCGGCGGACGAGCAGTCGGCTGATCCCACTGCCACCACGTCAGCAGCAACCACAACGGCCACAACGGCCGCGGCAGAGGACAAGCCCGCGCCGCAAGAGGCATCAGCCGAAGCCACGACGGCCTCCACCGACACAGCTGCAGCTCCCGCCACTGCCACGCCTGCTGAGGGCGCGCCCGCCGCCCCCGCTGACGGCACAGCAGCCACGGAGCAAGCCAACAGCAACCCGGCCGATGCACCGCTTGCCGAGGGCCACGTGCTGGAGACAGTCAACGTCGCGGACCACCAGGTTGGCCGCCTGATTGGCCGTGAGGGTTCCAACATCCGCCAGATGGAGGCCCTCTCCGGGTGCCAGGTGAACGTGCCGGCGGAGTGCGAGCCAGGCACCTCCGTGCGCAAGATTACGCTGCGCGGCAGCCCGGAGAGCGTCCGCTACTGCAAGCAGATGCTTGAGCAGAAGATCCGCGAGGATGGCGGCGACCCCTCGGCCCCCGCCACAGAGACCATCACCAAGATTGCGTACATCCCCGACGACCACGTTGGCCGTGTGATTGGCCGACAGGGATCCACCATCCGACAGATCCAGGAGCTCTCTGGCGCGCACATGGACATTGCGAAGGAGTGCCGTCCTGGCGAGTACCAGCGCGAGGTCACCGTCACGGGCACACCGGCGCAGGTTGAGAAGTGTGAGGAGCTCATTCGCAAGAAGGTTTCCGGCGAGAGCCTGCCCCCTGCCCCTACCCGCTCCGCCAACGACACCATCATCACCATCCCCGACGAGATGGTTGGCAGGTGCGTGCGTGTGTGTGTGTGTGTTCTTTGTGTGTGTGTGTGTTTGACTACAAGCTTTGACGCCGTGTGGTGCTTTGACGCCGTGTGGTGCTTTGACGCCGTGTGGTGCGGCTTGCGTTTGTATGCCTTGACGCCCGTGTGGCATTTTGTGCTGTCGACGCACCATGCACACGTGTATTTGTCTTCGCCAGTTGTGCGTCGTGCTCACTCTCCTACCTTCTGCTCTGTCTTCTCCCTGGCAACAGGATCATTGGCAAGGGCGGTTGCACCATCCGCGAGCTCCAGGACAACTCTGGTGCTCACATGGACGTCGCCAAGGTACATGGGCATTCCCTTTGACACACACACACACACACACACACACACACACACACACACACACACACACACACACACACACACACACACACACACACGTACACACTGATCTGCCCACCCTTGGATCACACCGACTCCGCCTTGCTCACTCTTATTCATCCGCATCATATTCAGGCCCCCAACCCTGGCACGAACAAGCGCGAGATTGTGGTCCGTGGCCAGCCACAGCAGATTGCGTACTGCACCTACCTCATCAACACCAAGATTGCTGAGCTCACGGGCGACTACACGCGCAACTTTGTCGAGGGCCCGCCGGAGGTCCTCACCGCAGCCGCCAACATGGGCAGCATGTACGCCCAGCTGCGCCAGCAGCAGATGATGCAGCAGGCCCAGCAAGGCTACGGCCAGCAGGGCTATGGACAACAGGGCTATGGGCAGCAGGGCTACGGCCAGCAGGGCTATGGGCAGCAGGGCTACGGTCAGTACGGCATGTACGGCCAGCAGGGCCAGCCGGGCCAGCAGGGCCAGCAGCCCCAGGCCCAGCAGGCCCCACAACAGCAAGGCTACGGCCAGCAGGGCTACGGCCAGTATCCACAGCAGCAGGCCTACGTAAGTCTGCATGCATGCATGTTTTGTTGTCATATCTGGTTTGCTTTCCGTTTCATCGTTATGTTTTGTCTTGGCCCATCGCATGTGGCTCGTTGTTTGCTGCAATCCCTTCCATTTGTGGACATGCTGCTCACGTATTTTGTGGACATGCTGCTCACGTATGCCCCCCCACCACCTCCTCTCACCCGCTCTCTCTTTCTGTATTTCTGCGTGTAGGACTACTCTGCTTACTACCAGCAACAACAACAGCCGCCCCAGTGAACCTGCCCTTCTTGACGCGTCCGCTCGTGCAGTTGTGCCCGGCCACCAAGCGTGACAGCATTCGCTTTTTGTGACCTGTGTGCGTGCGTGTGCGCGCGAGATGCGTGCGTGTCCCTCCTTTTGGGCTGCATCCAACGTCATTGGCTCATGCCACATTCTTCATGCTCCTCGAGACTCTTCGCTTCGTGTGTTCGTGTGATCGTGTGTTCGTGCGTGCGTGCTTGCGCGCACGTGTGTGTTTGTTCCTTTTTCGCTCCGTGTCACCTGTGTCCACTCACGTCCTTGAACCTTTCTCAAAACCATGTCTGAGTGCGGAAAAAGGGATGGTAGGGAGTGATGAGAGAGAGAGGGTGTGTGTGTGTGTTTGGTCGTGGTGGTGCTCATTCGTTTTGGACACACACACACACACACACAACCACACATCCACACAAAACAGAACACACACACACACACACACACACACACACACACACACACACACACACACACAGATACACACACAAAACTGAAATCAGTCGCCGTTGCCAAGGCTGTGTGGTGGATCGTAAGACTGGGCAGAAAATTGCGCATTAGCCACAAGGGTTTGCTTCACCAAACATAGATGCCCGCACAAACCAAACGACAAGCCAGCCCCAGCAACCAACCAAGACAACCAACCAAACCAACAACAATCCTCTGGTGAGGGAGGCAGTGTGCAGCGTTGAGCAGCAGCGTTGAGCAGCGCGGATCGTGTCTCGCTTGCAGAGACCGCAACGACACCTCCACCCCGCCCCCAACACCCTCTCACTTACTCACACACGCACACACACGCAGGCTGATCACCGTCGTCGTCTTCTTATCGTGTTGCTGTGTGTGTGTTTGTGTGGAGCAACACAACGGTGACTGCGCTCTTCACACAAGAGCAACAACAACAACACAGCAGGTGCGACTGAAGTGATCAAGTGCCATGCTTGTCATGTACACCCTTTCGTTTGAGCTGCCAGGCCGCTGTGCTGCCGTGTGCTGTGTGACAAGTACCGCTTCCCACACATATAACCACACCACAACCACACCACCACAGCGCAACACACACACACACAGACACAGACACACACACGCACAGACACAGACACACGCACAGACACAGAGACACACACAGACACAGACACACACACACACAGACACACACAGACACACAGACACACACACACACAGACACACAGACACACAGACACACAGACACACAGACACACAGACAGACACACAGACAGACACACACACACACACACACACCACCACCACCACCACCACCACCACCACCACAACGCAACATCACACCACAACATCACACTCAACCCTCGGCCCTCCCTCGCCCTCCCCCTCACCTCTATCACCGCAACGTCGCACTTTCAACAGGGGAAGCCGGCACCATGGATGATCCACGGCCGACCCCGAATCCGCGAGACACAGCATCCGGATTGACAACAAACCCAACAGCATCGTCGGGGCAGCGCAAGCGACCCATGTTTTCCCAGTCCACGGCATTCAAACTGCCCACGCTCGGGTCGTCAGACTTTGCCTCCCCAGCCAGGCGCCTGCAAGGCGCACCACCGGGCACGGGCGGAGCCCTCGATCTCACAGCCTCCCTCGCGAGAACGGGGCCCCTTGGCGCCACAGCCACAGCCTCGGCCTCAGCCACAGCACCAACGAGGCGCGTCTGGCCAACAGATGCCGCGTCCAAGAACCTGCGCAACGAGGCCGTGCCAGGGGGCACCTCGCTGTTGCACTCCCCACAGCATGCACAACACGGCCAGCAGCAGCAGCAGCAGCAGCGACGCGCTGCCGACGCGTCGGACGTCGGCACAATGACGCTCACACGCACCCGCCCACACAACACGCGCAAGCGGCAGCCCGTGGCACCAGCGCCCAGCACACGGCAAGCCGTGTCGCGCGCCCTCAAGGACCGCGACCAGTTTCGCGCATCTTTGGTGTCCATCATCATGCAGGCCGACTCTCAGCAACGCACGCGTGGACGCGGGGGCGAGCTGCCCCCACTGGATCCTGCCACGGACCCACGCGGCCGCCTGCCGAGCCCGCCCCAGCCTGCAGACCCGCTCGTCGCAGCATCGCAGCGCAAGTCGTCTGGCGACGCCGCCACCCCTGGCCTTGATGATGACGGCGAGCCCACCGACGCCAGCGACGCGGAGAAGGAGCTCATGCGCTACTACTACTACATCAACAACGGCATTGACACAGAGCACGTGACGCCGATGGAGGACTCGTGGCTCAACAACATCAAGGCGCTGCTGGACGCGTCCCTCAAGCAGCGCTGCGCGGGCCTCGTCGACTCGCTCGCAGAGGAGATCCGCGACGACTACGTGCTTGGCGTGAAGAAGTCCATTGTCGACTTTGTGCTGCACGACTCCTCCTCCAGCGGCCAGGGCGACGCGTCCTCCGCGGCATCGTCCAGCGCGGGCCCCGATGCAAAGCGCGCCAAGGGGGCCGCCGACGCCAGCCACCTCGCCACCTGGCCCGCGTTTGCAAAGCACCCGGAGCTCTCCACCGTGCCCAAGGAGTGGACCGACCGCTTCTACGCCGCGCGGAAGCACATGAAGCGCAACCTGGTGCTGTGCAGCCCGGGCATGGCCAGCCTGCTCATGCTGTGGGCGGACCTTGGCGTCAAGTCGCTCATCCGCGCCGAGGACCTGTGCAAGAAGGGCGCCGCCTTCGACGTCAACCTCCTCGACAAGACCATCACCATGCAGATTGACGAGGCGCGCCACTCCCTGCAGCGCGAGTGGATCCAGCGGGCGGGTGCTCTCCTCGACGCCCTCAAGGCCAAGGCCATGCTCCGCGCTCACTCCATGCAGGCCCTGTACGAGGCCGCGTATGCCCTCATGAGCGCGCAGCTGCGCCAGCTGGCCATGAACTCGCTCACAGAGCTGGTCGACCTGCTGACCAACCAGCCGCATGCCACACACCGCTTCCCGGGCTACGTGCTCAAGCTCTCCCTCACAGACACGCAGCTGTCGTACGTACCCGGTGCGCAGGCGGCGGCCGCGGTGGTCCTTCGCGCCATGGACAAGATTGTGCAGAGCGTCTCCGGCCTGCCCCGCGTGGAGTACACGATGAACGAGGACAGGCCGCTCGGCAAGGAGCGCTACCTGCACGCCAACCTTGACCAGTCGTTCATTGCGGCGTTGCGGCAGCGCGTGGAGGAGCACTTTGAGCACCACGCCAGCGCCCCACAGCGCTACCTGGAGACGTACGCGCCGTACGAGCGCCTCATCACCATGCAGGCGGAGGACGATCTGCAGGAATTCTTCGCCGCCAACACGTCCTTTGAGGCGCGCATCAAGGAGGCCGCACGCTACCGCAAGCTGGCCGAGGAGACGCAGTACATTCTCCCGCGCGTCAAGATGATTGAGATCTTCGAGGTGCGCGCAGAGCCGGCGAACATCGAGCTCACCTCCCGCGCCACCCGCCTCGTCGACACAATCTTCCAGAAGATTGCAAAGGAGACAGAGGTGAGGCATCGCGTTGCCGCGTCGTGTGTGTGTTTGTGTGTGTGTGTGTGTGTGTGTGTGTGTGTGTGTGTGTGTGTGTGCGTGCGTGTGTGTGTGTGTGTGCGTGCGTGTGTGTGTGTGTGTGCGCGCGTGAGTGTGTGTGTTGGTGTGCGTGTGTGTGCGTTTGTGTGTTGGTGTGCGTGTGTTCCCTTCATTTGCCACGTGATATGTGCGCGCGCCAAGCCCCCCCTTCTTTGGTTCCCTCTTTGTTTCTCTCTCTTTTTTTGTCTGTTTCTTCCATTGTGCCTTTCTTTTTTCGCATCAAGACGCTTTTGTGCATGTGCTGTCTCTGTTTGACACACTGTCGCCGCCCTCGCAGCGCCGCTGCCCACCGCCATATGCACCGCTCATCATGCTTTCTGTTTCTCTCAACACCCGTGCGCCCATGCCCTTGTTCACTCCACCAGGTCGCGAACCAAGAGCTGTGCGAGCAGTTTTCTGAGATTGCAGAGAAGGCGGCCAAGGTGCCCGAGAACACCGATGAGCTCATGCAGCTGCGCGAGTTTATGGAGAAGGTTGAGATGGAGCGCCTGCCAAAGCTTGAGCTCGCCGTGGCAGACTCCAGAAAGAAGATGGACTACCTCATCGATCACGCGTCCATCGACATGTATGTCCCCGCCTTTAGTCGGTTGATTCATCAACTGTTGGCTCAGCACCGGCTCCTTGTCTCTCTCGAACTCTCTCAATCTCTGTGTTGCTGTCTCAGTCCGTCTCAGTCCGTCTCAGTCCGTCTCAGTGCCTGTGGCTGTCTCTATCTCTTCGTTTTGCCATTGCTGATCGGTTTGCTTGTTGACTTATATGTGCATCCCCCTCTCTTACCGTCGCCCCTTCCCCCCGGCCCCAAAACCAACAATCTCACACTACCACACCTGCAGGGAGGAGATTGTGCTGATGGGACGGACGCTGCAGTGGACGACGCGCATGCAGCCGATCATCGACGACCACAAGGCGCTGATCCGCTCATCGCGTGAGAAGGCAGAGGCGGCCCTGCTGCAGCGCAGGGAGCAGCTCAACGCAGACCTCGACGAGTACTTTGAGCAGCTGGATGCGTTTGAGTCCCTGGGCGACCTGGACGCCGTTGCGCAGTACAAGGAGCAGGCGGAGGCGCTCAACGCCCAGCTCGAGGACGCCGTGGACCGCATCGAGGCCATCAACAAGGAGGAGGAGGCCTTTGACTGGGAGAACACGCAGTACCCGCTGCGCCACAAGGCCGCCAGCAAGCTCGCGCCGTTCCTCACCCTGTACCAGGCGGTTGTGGGCTTCAACGAGCAGCTGGAGCAGTGGATGGAGGGTGACTTCTCTGCCATTGACCCGGAGGAGGTGGAGAACACCGTGGGCACGACCTGGCGCAACCTGTACAAGCTGGAGAAGACCTTCTCCGAGAAGGAGGCGCCGCGCAGCATCGCCGCCAACGTCAAGACGTCCGTCGACGAGTTCAAGGACCACATGCCGCTCATCCAGGCCCTGTGTAACCCGGGCCTGCGCGACCGCCACTGGGACCAGATCAGCGAGATTGTCGGCTTTGACCTCATGCCGGACGAGGACACGACGCTGTCCAAGCTGCTGGAGATGAACCTGGAGCCGCACCTGGAGCAGTTTGAGGGCATCTCCGAGGCGGCCACCAAGGAGTTCTCCCTGGAGAAGGCGCTGCGCAAGATGAAGGAGGAGTGGAGCGACATGGAGTTTGGCATGGTCGAGTACCGCGACACCGGCACCACCATCCTCTCCTCCGTGGACGAGATCCAGCTGCTGCTTGACGACCAGATTGTCAAGACGCAGACCATGCTCGGCTCGCCTTTTGTCAAGCCGTTTGAGGAGGAGATGCGCGAGTGGAACGCCACGCTCATCAAGCTGCAGGACATCCTCGACGCCTGGCTCAAGGTCCAGGCTACGTGGCTCTACCTCGAGCCCATCTTCAGCTCCCCAGACATTATGGCGCAGATGCCGGAGGAAGGCCGCCGCTTCAAGGTCGTGGACGGCACCTGGCGCGACCTCATGAAGCAGGCCATCAAGGACAAGCACGTTCTGGTGGTGATTGAGCTGGACAAGATGCTTGAGAAGCTGACCAAGGCCAACGACCTGCTGGAGCTGATCCTCAAGGGCCTCAACCGCTACCTCGAACAGAAGCGCCTCTACTTCTCCCGCTTCTTCTTCCTCTCCAACGACGAGATGCTGGAGATCTTGTCCGAGACCAAGGACCCGACGCGCGTGCAGCCGCACCTGAAGAAGTGCTTCGAGGGCATTGCCAAGCTCACCTTCACAGAGGACCTGGACATCACCCACATGCGCTCGAGCGAGAACGAGGAGGTGGAGCTGGACACGGTCATCTCCACGGCGGAGGCGCGCGGCCAGGTCGAGAAGTGGCTGCTGCAGCTCGAGTCCATCATGCGCTCGTCCATTCGCAAGATTATGGTCGAGGGCATTGCCTCCTACCCCAACACCAAGCGCACGGACTGGATCCAGTCCTGGCCGGGCCAGGTCGTCCTCGCCGTTACGCAAAAGTACTGGACCACAAGCGTGCACGAGGCCATCCGCGGCGGGCCTGACGCCCTCACAAAGTACCTCAACAGCTGCAACGAGGACATCAACGACGTCGTGGAGCTGGTGCGCGGCAAGCTCAGCAAGAACATCCGCACCACGCTCAGCGCCCTCATCGTGCTTGACGTGCACTCGCGCGACGTGCTCACGGGCCTGATCAAGGACGGCATCCAGCGCGACGACGAGTTTGCCTGGCTGTGCCAGCTGCGCTACTACTTTGAGGAGGAGCAAGTGGTCACCCGCATGATCAACTCCACCCTCAACTACGGCTACGAGTACCTGGGCAACACCGGCCGCCTCGTCGTCACGCCGCTCACAGATCGCTGCTACCGCACCCTCTTTGGTGCGCTGGAGCTCCATCTCGGTGGTGCGCCCGAAGGCCCCGCCGGTACCGGCAAGACCGAGACTGTCAAGGATCTCGCAAAAGCCGTCGCCGTCCAGTGCGTCGTCTTCAAGTGAGTCACTCGTTGTTTCATCCTTGATTCGTGGGGTAGGGGCTCCTTTTGTTGTTGTTGTTTAAGTTGTTGTTGTTGTTTAAGTTGCTGTTTAAGTTGTTATTGTTGTTTAAGTTGTTGTTGTTGTTGTTGTTGTTTGTGCTTGTGCTTGTGCTTGTGCTTGTGCTTGTGCTTGTGCTTGTGCTTGTGCTTGGTGTCGCTGATGCTGTTGCGAACTCTCACCCTCCATCCTCCTGCTCCTGAAATCAACTTATTACGCTCCTACTCACCATAATCTTCTCCATGGCTTTGTCTTCCTTCAACAACAACAACAACAACAACAACAACAACAACAACAACAACTTAAACAACAACAACAACAACAACAACTTAAACAACAACAACAACTTAAACAACAACAGCGTAAGCCCTTGTGCCTTGCATTTCAATTGTGCGTGTTTCCTGGGTTGGTCCTGCCACCACTTTGCATGTATATCAGCTGGCGTTCGCTCACCGGTCGCACTTGCTTGCCCGTCTGCTGCCACACCTGCCATGTTTCGCTTACTCCTTCCCGCGTTGGCCCCGTGTGACGTATCCCGCCACCTCTGACGACATCCGCCCACGCTTGTAGTGTAAGTTGCTTTCTTTGCATACACACACCTACACGCACACACACACACACACACACACACACACACACACACACACACACACACAAACACACACACACAAAACCAGCACAACAACAAAGGGCCTGAGCCATCATGCTGACTTACCTCCTCCTGCCTCCTTCCTCCTCCTTCCATCTCTTCCCTTCTCCTTCCACCCCCCCCCCCCCCATAGGCTCGGATGGTCTTGACTACAAGGCACTGGGCAAGTTCTTCAAGGGCCTTGCGTCCTCTGGCGCCTGGTCGTGCTTCGACGAGTTCAACCGCATCGACCTGGAGGTGCTCTCCGTCGTTGCACAGCAGATCCTCACAATCCAGCGTGGCATCAACGCGGGCATGGACAAGATTGTGTTTGAGGGCACGGAGATCCGGCTCATCCCCACGAGCTCCGTGTTCATCACCATGAATCCCGGTTACGCCGGACGCTCCGAGCTGCCAGACAACCTCAAGGCGCTCTTCCGCACCGTGGCCATGATGGTGCCAGACTACGCCCTCATTGCTGAGATTGTGCTGTACTCTGTTGGCTTCCGCAACGCACGCTCGCTCTCCGTGAAGATTGTGGCCACGTACCGCCTGTGCTCGGAGCAGCTGTCGTCGCAGTACCACTACGATTACGGCATGCGCGCCGTCAAGTCTGTGCTCACCGCCGCAGGCAACCTCAAGCTCAAGTACCCGGAGCAGAGCGAGGACATTCTCATGCTGCGCTCCATCACGGACGTCAACCTGCCCAAGTTCCTGTCGCACGATCTCCCGCTCTTCCGCGGCATCATCTCCGACCTCTTCCCGGGCATCAAGCTGCCGGAGCCGGACTACGAGGTCATGCTCAAGGCCATCCACGAGAACTGCGCCAAGCGCAACCTGCAGCCGCACCCGGCCTTTATCGAGAAGATTCTGCAGATCTACGAGATGATGATTGTGCGCCACGGCTTTATGATCGTGGGCGAAGGGTTTGGCGGAAAGACGGAGGCGTACCGCGTGCTGGCCGGCGCCCTGCACGACCTGCACGAGCAGAAACTCATGGAGGAGAACGCCGTGGAGATCACCGTCATCAACCCAAAGGCCATCACCATGGGCCAGCTCTACGGCAGCTTCGACCCCGTGTCGCACGAGTGGTCTGACGGCGTGCTCGCCGTGAGCTACCGCCACTTTGCCACGTCCACCACGCCCGACCGCAAGTGGCTCATCTTCGACGGGCCCGTCGACGCCATCTGGATCGAGAACATGAACACCGTCCTCGACGACAACAAGAAGCTCTGCCTCATGTCTGGCGAGATTATCCAGCTCGCCGACACCACCAACCTCATCTTCGAGCCCATGGACCTGGAGGTCGCCTCCCCCGCCACCGTGTCCCGCTGCGGCATGATCTACATGGAGCCGCAGAACCTTGGCTGGGAGCCCCTGCTCACGTCCTGGCTGGCCACCCTGCCGGACACGCTCAGCGAGAGCCACCACGAGCGCCTGTCCAAGCACTTCCACCGTGTCGTCCCGCCCACGCTCGAGTTTGTGGCGCACGCGGGCTACCGCCACCTCTCCTACGCCGGCGACATCAACCTCGTGCGCTCGTGCATGCACATGTGCGACGCGCTCATGGACGAGTTCCGGGACCCCAAGGCCTTTGAGCAGCTGTCCGAGGCGCAGGTGTGCAACTGGCTCGACGGCATCTTCTTCTTTGCGTTTATGTGGTCGCTCGGCGGCAGCACCAACACGGACGGGCGGCAGAAGTTTGACGTGCTCATGCGCCGCCTCATGACCACGGGCCTGGACGCCCAAATTATGGCGGAGTACAACATCCTCACCAAGTGCGGCCCGCCCGACGAGCCGCTCGCCGCCACCATCCCGGAGGAAGGGCTCGTGTACAACTACTTCTTCCACAAGGAGGGCACCACCGGCGAGTGGGTGCACTGGAGCTCGCGCGTGGACACCTCGCCCTTCCCCAAGGACGCGTCGTTCAACACCATCACCGTACCCACCATCGACACGGCGCGCTACCAGTACCTCATGGACCTGCTCGTGCGCCACCAGAAGCTGGCCGTCTTCGTCGGCCCCACGGGCACGGGCAAGTCCGTGTACATCAACGGCTTCCTGCAGCACCAGCTGCCCAAGGACACGTTCAAGCCCTTGGTGGTCAACTTCTCCGCGCAGACGTCCGCGCAGCAGACGCAGGAGATTGTGCTGGGCAAGCTCGACAAGCGGCGCAAGGGCGTGTTTGGCCCGCCCATGGGCCAGCGCGTGGTCGTGTTTGTGGACGACCTCAACATGCCGGCCAAGGAGGAGTACGGCGCGCAGCCGCCGATTGAGCTGCTGCGGCAGTGGCTGGACCACTGGAACTGGTACGACCTGCAGGACTGCTCCAACATTGGCCTGGTCGACATCCAGCTCATCTGCGCCATGGGCCCGCCGGGCGGCGGCCGCAACACGGTCACGCAGCGGTTCATGCGCCACCTCCACTGCATCACCATCAACGAGTTTGACGACGAGACCAACCAGCAGATCTTCCGCCGCATCATGGAGTGGCACATTGACGCGCGCGGGTTTGAGGCGGGCTTCTCCGACGTGGCGCACAAGATCGTGCGCGCCACGGCCGAGGTGTACAAGGCGGCCATCAAGAGCCTCCTGCCCACGCCGGCCAAGTCCCACTACCTCTTCAACCTGCGCGACTTTGGGCGCGTGATTGCGGGCGTGATGATGTCCGGCCCGGCGTCGCTGCCGGAGGTGACGGACATGCAGCGGCTGTGGGTGCACGAGGTGTACCGCGTCTTCTACGACCGCCTGGTCTTTGACGAGGACCGCGCCTGGCTGTTTGGGTACGTGAAGCAGACGTGCGAGGAGCACCTGGGCACGCCCTTCAACACGCTCATGTCGCACCTCGACTTTGACGGCGACGGCGAGGTCACCGACGACGACCTGCGCTCCCTCATGTTCTGCGACTTTGAGAACCCCAAGGCGGAGGCCAAGGACTACATGATGGTGCAGGACGTGGAGACGCTGCGCGGCGTCTGCGAGGGCTTCCTGGACGAGTACAACAACATCAGCAAGAAGCGCATGGACCTCGTCCTCTTCCGCTTCGCCATTGAGCACATCACCCGCATCGCGCGCATCGTGCGGCAGCCGCGGTCGCACGGCCTGCTGGTCGGCGTGGGCGGCAGCGGGCGGCAGTCCCTCACGCGCCTCGCCGCGTACATCAACGACTTTGAGGTGATCCAGATTGAGATCAGCAAGAGCTACAACATGGAGGACTGGCGCGAGGACGTCAAGCGCATCATGCGCACGGCCGGCGAGAAGGGCGAGCACACGGTGTTCCTCTTCACGGACATGCAGATCAAGGAGGCGGCCTTCCTGGAGGACATCTCCAACCTGCTCAACTCGGGCGAGGTGCCCAACATCTTCCCGCTGGACGAGAAAACGGAGATTATCGAGAAGATGCGCACCGTGGACAAGTCGCGCCCGAAGCACATGAAGACGGACGGCACGCCGCTGGCCCTCTACAACCTGTTCATCTCGCGCGTGCGCGACTACCTGCACATTGTGCTGGCCATGAGCCCCATTGGCGACGCCTTCCGCAACAACCTGCGGCAGTTCCCCTCGCTGGTCAACTGCTGCACCATCAACTGGTTCCAGGCCTGGCCCGCGGACGCCCTGCAGATTGTGGCGCAGCGCTTCCTGGAGGACGTGGAGATGGGCGAGGACCTGCGGCACCACTGCGTGCAGCTGTGCCAGGAGTTCCACGAGAGCACGCGCGCGCTGTCCGAGCGCATGCTGGCGCAGCTGCGCCGCCACAACTACGTCACGCCCACGTCGTACCTCGAGCTCATCAACACGTACAAGGTGATGCTGGACAACCGGCGGCAGGCCGTGTCCAAGCAGAAGCGGCGGTACGAGGTGGGCCTGGAGAAGCTGCGCTCCGCGGCGTCGCAGGTCGACGGCATGAAGGAGGAGCTGGTGGCGCTGCAGCCGCAGCTGCAGGCGGCGCAGAAGGAGACGGACGCGGCCATGGTGGAAATTGAGGCGTCGTCCAAGGACGTGGCTGAGCAGCAGAAGATTGTGGCCGCGGACGAGGCCGTGGCCAACGAGCAGGCGCAGGCGGCCAAGGCCATCAAGGACGAGTGCGACGCCGACCTGGCTGAGGCCATCCCCATCCTCAACGGCGCCCTCGCTGCGCTGGACACGCTCAAGCCCAGCGACATTGGCGAGGTGAAGGCCATGAAGCGCCCGCCAGACATTGTGCGGCTGGTCATGGAGGCCGTGTGCATCCTCAAGGGGGAGAAGCCCGACCGCGTGCCGGACCCGAGCGGCAGCGGGAAGAAGATCACCGACTACTGGGGGCCCTCGCTGCGCCTGCTCGGCGACATGAAGTTCCTGCAGTCGCTCAAGGACTACGACAAGGACAACATCTCGCCCAAGGTGATGAAGGAGATTCGCGACCGCTTCATCCCGGACGAGAACTTTGTGCCGGAGAAGGTGGCCAAGGCCTCGGTTGCCGCGGAGGGCCTGTGCAAGTGGGTGCGCGCCATGGAGGCGTACGACCGCGTGGCCAAGGTGGTGGCGCCCAAGAAGGAGGCGCTCAAGCAGGCCGAGGGCGAGCTGGCGCAGGCCATGGCCACGCTCAAGGAGAAGCAGGACAACCTGGCCGCCATCCAGAAGAAGCTGCAGGACCTCAAGGACAAGTTCAAGGAGCTCAACGACAAGAAGGAGAGCCTGGAGGCGCAGGTGGAGCTGTGTGCCACCAAGCTCAAGCGCGCGGAGAAGCTCATGTCCAGCCTGGGTGACGAGAAGGACCGCTGGATGGCCACCGCCGACGCGCTCGGCGTGACGTACACCAACCTGACTGGCGACGTGCTGGTGTCCTCGGGCCTGGTGGCGTACCTGGGCGCGTTCCCGTCGCAGCTGCGCCAGGAGCAGTGCGACGAATGGATGCAGCGGTGCCAGGCGCTGCACATCCCGTGCTCAGAGACGTTCTCGCTGGCACGCACGCTGGGTGACCCCGTGAAGATTCGCGAGTGGAACATTGCCGGCCTGCCCACGGACAGCTTCTCCGTGGACAACGGCATCATCGTGCAGTACTCGCGGCGCTGGCCGCTCATGATTGACCCGCAGGGGCAGGCGAACAAGTGGGTGAAGAACATGGAGAAGGAGAACAAGCTGACGGTGGTGAAGCTGTCGGACTCGGACTTTGTGCGCTCGCTGGAGAACGCCATCCAGTTTGGCACGCCCATCCTGCTGGAGAACGTTGGGGAGGAGCTCGACTCCATCCTGGAGCCCGTGCTGCTCAAGCAGACGTTCAAGCAGGCCGGCACCATGTGCATCCGCCTCGGTGACACCACCATCGAGTACTCCAAGGACTTCCGGCTGTACATCACGACCAAGCTGCCCAACCCGCACTACCTGCCCGAGACGGCGGTGAAGGTGACGCTGCTCAACTTCATGATCACGCCCGCGGGCCTGGAGGACCAGCTGCTGGGCATTGTTGTGGCGGAGGAGCGGCCCGAGCTGGAGGAGGAGAAGAACGCGCTCATTGTGCAGTCTGCCAAGAACAAGCGCCAGCTGAAGGAGATTGAGGACAAGATTCTGGAGGTGCTGTCGTCGTCGGAGGGCAACATCTTGGAGGACGAGAGCGCCATCAACGTGCTGTCCTCGTCCAAGGTGCTGGCCAACGAGATTAGCGAGAAGCAGCAGGTTGCCGAGGAGACGGAGGTGAAGATTGACACGGCGCGCGCCGGGTACAAGCCCATTGCCGCCCACTCGTCCGTGCTGTTCTTCACCATTGCGCAGCTGGCCAACATCGACCCGATGTACCAGTACTCGCTGCCGTGGTTCACCAACCTGTTCCTCAACGCCATTGAGCAGAGCAAGCCCTCGGAGGACCTGGCCAAGCGCCTGGAGAACCTGCGGGACTACTTCACGTACTCGCTGTACAAGAACGTGTGCCGCTCGCTGTTTGAGAAGGACAAGCTGCTGTTTGCCATGCTGCTGTGCGTGAACATCATGCGCAAGGAGGGCAACATCGACGCGGGCGAGTGGATGTTCTTCCTCACGGGCGGCGTCGGCCTGGACAACCCGCACGCCAACCCGGCCGAGGAGTGGCTGCCCTCCAAGGCCTGGGACGAGCTGTGCCGCCTGAATGACCTGCCTGCGTTTGTGGGCCTGCGCGAGGATGTGGAGACCAACACGTCCGAGTGGAAGAAGATGTACGACTCGTCGCAGCCGCACAACGACCCGCCACCCACGTTTGGGGAGCGCTTCACCTCCTTCCAGCGGCTGTGCGTGCTGCGCGCGGTGCGGCCGGACAAGGTGGTGCCCGCGGTGCAGAACTTTGTGGAGGAGCACATGGGCCGCAAGTTCATTGAGCCGCCGCCGTTTGACCTGGCGGGCGCGTTTGCAGACTCGCACAGCTGCATTCCGCTCATCTTTGTGCTGTCGCCTGGCGGTGACCCGATGAGCGCGCTGCTCAAGTTTGCGGACGACCAAGGGTACGGGTCGACTATGGAGACCCTGTCGCTCGGGCAGGGCCAGGGCCCCATTGCCATGAAGATGGTGGAGAAGGCCATCAAGGACGGCACGTGGGTTGTGCTGCAGAACTGCCACTTGGCGGTGAGCTGGATGCCCACGCTCGAGCGGCTGTGCGAGGACCTCAACCCAGATACCACGCACCCCAACTTCCGGCTGTGGCTGACCAGTTACCCGTCGCCACACTTCCCCGTGGCCGTGCTGCAGAACGGCGTGAAGATGACCAACGAGCCGCCAAAGGGCCTGCGCAACAACATCATCCGCTCGTACCTCCTCCACCCCATTTCAGACATGGACTTTTTCAACAACTGCAAGCAGGAGAAGGTGTGTGTGTGTGTGTGTGTGTGTGGGTGTGGGTGGGGGTGTGGGTGTGGGTGTGGGTGGGTGTGCGGGTGTGGGTGTGTGGGTGTGTGGGTGCTGTATTGTCGAGGTAAAGTTTTGATCGCATTTTCTTTGCTCTGTTGTGAACTGTTGAAACTGAACAGTAGCTCTCTTTTCTTCTCTTCTCTTCTCTTCACTTACATACCCACGCATTGCACCTCATGTCACCAACACACGCACACACGCACACATACATACAGGCGTTCCGCAAGCTGTTGTTTGGGCTGTGCTTCTTCCATGCGCTGGTGCAGGAGCGGCGCGGCTTTGGCGCTCTTGGCTGGAACATCCCTTACGAGTTTAACGACACGGATTTCCAGATCAGCATTCGGCAGATTCAAATGGTACGCGAGTGTTTTTTTAGTTGACTTGTGAGAGTATGAGTGCGCATTTTGCTTTGAGCCTGTTTGCTTGCTCCTGCATGTGGTTGTGTGCATATTCTGAACCGTCACTGTTGTTCACCCGCCTACCCGCCCACCCACCCACCCACACACACACACACACACACACACACACACACACACACACACACACACGCGCGCGCGCGCGCGCATGCACACAATTGTACTGTTCTTGGTGACAGTTCCTGAACCAGTATGAGAGCGTGGACTTTGAGGCGATTCGATACTTGATTGGGCAGTGCAACTACGGTGGTCGCGTGACGGACGACTGGGATCGCCGGACGCTCGTGAGCATCCTCAACAACATCCTTAATCAGGAGATGGTGGACACGGAGAAGTATGCCTTCTCGCCCTCTGGCAACTACGTGGCCCCGCCGCACGGCGAGTACGAGGACTATCTCGAGTTTGCGCGGGCGCTGCCGCTCATCCCGGACCCGGAGGTGTTTGGCATGCACAGCAACGCCGACATCACCAAGGACCAAAAGGCCACGCACGAGCTGCTCGACTCGATTCTGCTGACTCAGGCCTCTGGCGGCGGTGGTGGCGGCGGCCAGGAGGGCAAGTCCGAGGACGAGCGCATGACGGAGATTGCCACGGACATTTTGTCCAAGCTGCCGCCCGCGTTTGACACGGCGGCTGCGCTGCGCAAGTACCCGACGGCGTACGAGGAGAGCATGAACACGGTGCTGGTGCAGGAGATGGGCCGCTTCAACCGGCTGACGGCGGTGGTGCGGGACAGCCTCATCAACATCCAGAAGGCCGTCAAGGGCCTGGTGGTGATGAACGCGGAGCTGGAGGCCGTGGCGCACTCGATGCTCAATGGCAAGATTCCCGAGCTGTGGATGAAGAAGAGCTACCCGTCGCTCAAGCCACTTGGTGGGTACGTCAACGACCTCCTTGCCCGCCTCAGCTTCCTGCAGCGGTGGTACGAGAACGGCCAGCCGCCCGTGTTCTGGATCTCGGGCTTCTACTTCACGCAGGCGTTCCTCACGGGCGTGCAGCAGAACTACGCGCGCAAGTACACCATCCCCATTGACCTGCTTGCGTTTGACTTTGAGGTGAAGGAGGACCGCGAGTACGATGAGCCGCCGGAGGACGGCGCATACGTCAACGGACTGTTCCTGGATGGCGCGCGCTGGGACGCCGAGCGCGGTGTGCTTGGTGAGCAGGAGCCCAAGGTCCTGGCCAACCGCATGCCTGTGATCCAGCTCAAGCCTGCGAAGCGCTCTGAGATTGAGCCGCCGCCGCACTACAACTGCCCCGTGTACAAAACGAGTGATCGTCGTGGTGTGCTGTCCACAACTGGTCATTCTTCCAACTATGTTGTCGCCATCAAGATCCCTTCAGACAAGCCACAGGTGCGTTGTTGCAATCGTGCAGTGACGTGTGTGTGTGTGTATGTGTGTGTGTGTGTGTGAATGTGTGTGCGTGTGCGTGTGTACATGTGGTGTGTGTCTGTGTGTATGTGTGTCTGTGTGTACCTTTGTGTTTTCCACCTCCAAGATCTGCTCTTCCTGTTTCACCTCGATGACTCACCTCCCTCCCTTCCCAACCTTCGCTACCTTCCCTTCCTTCCCTGTGACATCCCAACAGGACCACTGGATCCAGCGTGGCGTTGCGTTATTGACCCAGCTCGATGATTAACTCGTGCGACCCACGTCGAGCTGTGGCTGTCATTGTTGCGTGGTGTGGTGTGTGATCGCAGTTCATTTGTCGCTTGTGTTGTTTGTTGCTTTGTTTTGTGTGTGTGTGTGTGTTTACGTTGTGGTGTCTTCAATCATAGCATGCATGTCTACTGTCGTCCTTTGATGAGTCGTTTAACATGCGTACAAGTGAACACGACAATGTCAGACGCGTGAACAAAGCTTGTGCAAGTGATAGCGAGGAAACGAGGTGTCCGGAGGAGTGGGTCTTCGCTCCTCACGCAATTTGCAAAACGCAATTCATGTGCAAACAACAAGCAAGGATGACGGACGCGGATGACAATCATGGCGATGGGTGGCTGGAGTGGTCGAGCGAGGATGAGGGCGAGGGAGGTGCAGCTGGCAGGCACGCTGCTGGCCAGCAGATGCAACAGATGCAACCGGCACGGCAGAAGAAGGAACACAGACGAAGACGAAAGGATTATGCCATCCCTGGCAAGGAGCGCCTTTTGTCCGGGTTTGTCCGAGACGTCGCAGCCACGCCACCACCCAACGATGGTGATGATGGCGATGCAGACACAGTGAGCTTGATTGCAGAAGAGGAGAACGATGCTGTTGCAGGCATGATGGACAATGATGGAGATGACGGCAATGATACTGGGCCACGTGATGCGGGCCTGGGCGATGCTGCCGCCGATGCAGCACGTGTACCCTTTTCTTTCAAGCGTCTCTGGGCATTCACAGGACCTGGCTGGCTCATGAGCATCGCCTACCTCGATCCAGGTGTGTATGACAATGTGCGTGTGCGTTTGCGTGTGCGTGTGTCTGTTTGTGCGTGTGCGTGTGCTTGTGCTTGTGTGTATGACGATGTGCGTGTGCATGAGTGTGCGTGTGCGTGTGCGTGTGCGTGTGTGCGTGTGCGTGTGCGTGTGCGTGTGCGTGTGCGTGTGCGTGCGTCTGTCTGTCGGTGTGTGCATGCCTGCATACGTCTGCGTCGTTTGCACATGTGTGTGCAATCGCACTGTCAAAACCATTGCGTTGATGGTCAACACCATGTCCCTTCCCACCTTCACCTCAACTGCACGTCTCGCCTGCATGGGGTTCGCAGGAAACATCGAATCGGACCTGCAGGCTGGCGCCGTTGGTGGCTACCAGCTGTTATGGGCGCTCTTCTGGGCAACGGTATGGATCATCGGGAACAACTGAACAACACTGTTCTCGAGCAATGCATGATGCACCCCGTGGATGGTGCAGACACTCGGGCTTCCGAGTTTGCAGTGGCTGCGTTTGTTGAGTCTCTTGATGGAGCTGGCCTCACACCCACTGCCCTCGCCTGTCTGCCTGTCTCCATCCCTTCCCTCGCCAACGTGCTTGGTTAGGTGTTTGGATACATCTTCCAAACCTTGACGTCGCGGCTCGGTGTCGTCACAGGGTCGCATTTGGCTCAAATGTGCAGGTCTGTACATCACACCGCAGCCATCACCTTATCACTGCCTTGCCTTGCACAGCAAACAACCATCATCACAACCACTCAACGTGTACTCTTCATGACGCCCTTCGTTTGCGGCGACAATGATGCAAACAGAAAGCAGTACTCGCGGCCAGTTCGATATGCGCTATGGCTCATGATGGAGCTGGCTATCATCGGCGCAGATGTACAGGAGGTGAGGACAGCGTTTCACAGCAAGAACAGCCCTTGCTGGGTGTCACGACGCCTACGCTGTGTGCTTGGGTTGTGCTGTCATGGTTTATATATTCTAATCATCACACGTGCTTTGCTGTTTGCCTGTGTGCTTGCATTGCATTACTGCTCTGGTCCATGCCTTCCCTGCTGGAGCACACTCTTGCTCACATCTGCAGCATGCTGGATTCCTGGACAGGTCATTGGGTCGGCTATCGCCATTCGTATCCTCTCGAGAGGCAAAGTGAGCTTGCTGGTTGAAGCGAGCGACCGGTTTTGCATCATGTGTGTGTCTGTCTGTCTGTCTGTCTGTCTGTCTGTCTGTCTGTCTGTCTGTCTGTCTGTCTGTCTGTCTGTCTGTCTGTCTGTCTGTCTGTCTGTCTGTCTGTCTGTCTGTCTGTCTGTTGTCTGTCTGTCTGTCTGTCTGTCTGTCTGTTTGTCTGTCTGTCTGTCTGTTTGTCTGTCTGTCTGTCTGTCTGTCTGTCTGTCTGTGCGTATGTGTGTATGTGTATTGCGACTTTGTCACAGACGTGCATCATTCACGTGACATGACCACCCCCCCCCACCACCTTCACCTTCACCAGATTCCGCTGTGGGGTGGCTCCCTCATTACGGCGGTGGACACGTTCACATTTCTCTTTCTGGAGCAGTATGGCTTTCGCAAGCTTGAGTTTGTGTTTGCCACCCTCATCATCGTCATGGTGTGCACTTTTGGCTACATCTACGGCAAGAGTTCTCCCAACACCGGCGAACGTCAGTCACATGTCCATGTTTGTGAACGCTTGTGCGCAGGCTTCCATGTATGTGTCCTTGCGTGTGTGCATTTTTGAAGTACATCATTGGGCTTGTGCTTGGCGGCCAAGCCGCTTGGTTTGCTCTCATCAGCCTCTCCTTGCTTGTCTCACACCCATCTTTTCATCAGTGCTGGTGTCGATTGTGGTACCGCGGCTTTCGCACAAGACGGCCGTGCAATGCGTTGGTCTGATTGGCGCTGTCATCATGCCACACAACCTCTTTCTTCACTCTGGCCTTGTTCTGCATCGCCCAATCAACCGCAGCTCCAAGGTGTGTGTTGTGTTGTGGTGTGTGTGTGTTGTGTGGTGTGTGTTGTGTTGTGTTGTGTGGTGTGTGTTTGTTGTGTGTTGTGTTGTGTTGTGTGGTGTGTGTTGTGTGGTGTGTGTGTGTGTGTTTTGTCAATATGATCAACCGTACTCCTTCCCTCCCCTTCTGTTCCCAGGCAGTGCGTTGCTTTCACCTTTCCCTCTTGGTTGCTGTTGTTCACCAACTCACTGCTCTTCACACCAATGATTTAACTCTTGTGACAGTTTCAAGTCCGGGAAGCGAACATGTACTACGCGATCGAAAGCGCAGCCGCGCTGTTTGTGTCCTTCATCGTCAACCTGTTTGTTGTTGGCGTGTTTGCCACCCTCGACACGGGCAATGACGACGACGCAACGTCAGGAGGCGCAGAGATCAACCTCAACACAGCGTGAGCGCACAACAGCACACCATTGCACCTGCCTTTATCTCTCACAACAGTTCATGCACACACACACACACACGTGTGATTCACGCTTTCTCTCCCTTGCCACTGTTGCCACATCACGCCACGCTTTCTCCTTCCTCTTTTTGCGTGTGCAGCGGCGATCTGTTGGGTGCGCGATATGGGGACGCCGTGCTGTACATCTGGGCCGTTGGGCTGCTCGCAGGTGAGATCACAAACAGCATCTGCAACTGTTGTGGTAGTGCTGGTGGGAATGATGGTAACAGCAGATCGGGGTGTGTCATTGTGCATTTGTGCGTGTAACACCCCCCCCCCCCGCATTTCTTTGTTCATGCACTCCTTTGCAACAAATGTCTGTTCCTTCGCCACGCACGTGCATTTCTTGCTTGGCACATCCCATTCATTCCCCCAACATCTGGCTTTCTCACACGTCCCATTGCCCCACACATCGCGCCTTTGTCTTGTTGTTCAGCTGGGCAGTCGTCGACGATGACGGGCTGCTACTCGGGCCAGTTTGTCATGAGCGGGTTCCTTGATCTGCACCTGTCGCCGTGGCGCCGCGTTCTCCTGACGCGGACGGTGGCGATGGTGCCAACGCTGCTCTTCGCTGTGCTGGCCGACGAGAACCTCAATGGCCTGGACGAGTGGATCAACGTGCTTCAGAGCATGCAGCTGCCGTTTGCGCTCTTCCCACTGCTGCACTTTACCGGTTCGCGCTTCATCATGAAGTCGTTCACGTCGCCCCGCTGGCTGACGGCGCTCTCCTGGCTGCTCGCCCTCATCATCATTGGTGTCAACTACTACCTCATCGCAGACACCATCGTGACTGTTGTCCCCGCGAGCGCGTGGTATGCCTTCCTCGGCATTGGCGCCGTTCTCCTGGCATACATCGTCTTTTCTGCCTACCTGGCCGTTGGGCCATACCTGCACTACGGCTCCATGCAGCACATATACAAACCAGAGGCGCGGCTTGGGTGGTACCACGTCCACCATCGCATCAATCCCCAGAGCGAAGATGCAGCCGTCATCACTGAGCCCATGCTCAGTAGTCACGATGCGCATGATGACAATAATGGCGAAAACTTTCGACTCTGATCATCGCGTGTTGGGGTGTCCCACTTGGTTATTCATCTTCGTCTTCATGCGTTTCACATGAAGGGCTTGCGCCGTCTGACCACTTGTTCTGTATTGTTCATACATGCACGCACGCGCGACTTGGCGTCGCGTTGACATCCGCCCCTGCTTTGAGGTCGTGGCAGCCGTCGAATTTTCTCTGTGCCTGAGTTACCGTCGAGCTACCGTGCCATGCCAACGTGAAGGCAATTCCCTCATTGCCATAAGAGTTCGCCAACACATCAAAAAAACCGCATTAAACCCTGTTACATTACGTTCATTTTGCAGCCGCGTCACCACTCCATGCACCACAAAAATCACTGTGTAATTTCCCTTGTTCACCCAGCTAACGTGTAATAGGTGGTGTGACATGTAGTGGAGGGTGGTTTGTAACACCAGTGCGCTAAACGGCCACAAAGAGGCTGGAGTACACTGACGCCCATGGCACAAACCCCAACCCCTACACGCACAGGTCAGGCACTCGCACAATCAGTCAGGCACAAGCATCACGCATTCATGCCACACAATAGGCAGCGGACAAGACAGAGAGATGGAAGGAGGGCACGAATGTGACATGACGTTAGTCTTTGACTAATGTTGACACAGTGCAAAGCATTGTTCATCGTGCCTGCCTGGTAACCCTTCAACAACGACTGCCATGCGCTTCAAGGCTGATGCTGGGGCGCTGGTGACAATGGGAACGGTCGGGCTGCTGGTGCATGTGTCAACTGCTCCGACAGCAGCTGTGACTGTGTGGCTTGAGCGCGTGTGCGTGTGTGATGGAAATGCACGT
>NW_004754915.1:1071249-1083749 GCF_000188695.1 Salpingoeca rosetta | reverse complement strand
TCGGTGGATCGAGGGGTGTGTTGACGCCAAAGGTGATGAGCGAATACAGCACTTTCATCACCAACGCGTCGGTGACCAGTCCAAACATGTACATCTGCGAGTGAGTGAGTGGGAGTGAGTGAGAGCGTGTGTGTGTGTGTGTGTGTGTGTGTGTGTGAGCGAATGAGTGCCAGAGTGTGTGCGTGTGAAGCTGTCTGTACGTGCGGGAAACGGAAGTGGAGGTGTGCCAAGAGCACAAAGTCAGCAGCTGGCCTGGTTTCGTGCCCTCCCTCCACCTCTTCCCCCACTCCTCCTGCCCCTCCCCAAAGCAATACTCAAAGCAAGCATGTACCTCTGCAAAGTATCTCGCAGTTGCCACGCGCCGCTGCCGCAGTTTCGGGTCGTTGATTTCCATCCCGAGTCGAATCTCCTCGCACACCGCATCCACAACCTGATGCAACAACATGGCGATTGTGAGTTGGGAGCTCAGAATTGCTTGGGCAACAAACACAAGAGGATAAACATCCCCTTCTGTGCCTGAAGGCACCACACCCTCATCCTCTTCGCTGATGTGCGTATGTGTGTGTGTGCGTGTGTGCATGTGTGTGTGTCCACTGCTTACCATGGCGGTAACGTTGGGGATGTGTGCCTTGAGCAGGGCGAGGAGACTCGCAAACGCGGGGATGGAGCTGAACGTCACAATCCACACGCTGTGGCGTGGTGGAGAATTGCAACAGTTGTGGAGGCACACGGGAGGGAGGTGAGGTGTTGTGATGTGGCATGGCACTTGCAGTCGGATACCCTTGAAATGAAACAGCCCACCATCCATCCAGCCATGCAAGCATGCATCCAGCCATCCATCCAGCCGCAACAATTCACTTGCATGGCAACGGCATTTACCGTGTCAGGCACTTGACGCCATACTGCAAGAACGGTTTGTCGTTCCACGGCAGTTTCCTCAAGCGCTGCAGACCACCGAACCGAACAAGAGGGAGCAGCGTGAGGGGAGAGCGAAAGAGCATTGCATGAGAAGACCTATGCAGGGCTTGGAAACAAAACAAATCCACGCCAGGAAACACACAAGCAAATGCACACACACGCGCACACAAACAAATGCACACACGCAGACACGCGTGTAAATCCACATTGCCCACCGTTGCGACTGTCTTGATGGCTGCTGGCGTCGGCTTCAAGTCCGTGTAAAGAAGTTTGCGGATGTATTCGTGCAGTGGTGGCCGCTCCTGTCGTTTGCAATCACAGTGCACACGTGTGTATGTGTGTGCGTGTGTGTGTGTGTGTGTGTGTGTGTGTGTGTGTGTGTGTGTGCGTGCGTGTGTGCGCGTGCGTACGTGTGTGTGTGTGTGTGTGTGTGTGTGTGTGTGTGTGTGTGTGTGTGTGTGTGTGTGTGTGTGTGCGTATGTGTGTGTGTGTTGCAGTGTCAGCTGAAAGGAGGTCTTCCACGGAACGCAAATGTAATCACCACCGCCGCCACCGCCACCACCACCACACCATGGCCAGCAACATCATGGCACCTTCTTCTTCATTGCGCTGGCCGCGGGCGGGTTGCAGTACAGGACGGCGTTGTCAATGAGGGTGCGGTGGTGCTCCGACAGCCGCAGTCGCGCTGCCTTCTTCTTCATCACCTGTGGTGAAGTGTGCATGATGGGGAGTGAGGGTGTGGGGAGAGTGGAGTGCGAGGTAGTCGCGTCTCAGCGTGATACGAGCACACGAGTACACACACATACATACATACATACATACATACATACATACATACATACATACATACATACATACATACATACATACATACATACATACATACATACATACATACATACACACATACATACATACATACATACATACATACATACATACATACTTACAGACATACATACATACGCACACACACGCACGCAAACAAGTTCAACGGGGGGGGGGTTCAACGCCGTCGATGAGCGCACCTCGAGGAGCAAGTGGGTGCGGACGTGTGTGCCGGGACTGCGGTAGAGAAAGCGCCCGCACGTCTCCAGCAGCATGCATGCCGTGTCAACCTCGTGGTTCTTGAAGGTCCGCAGCAGCAGCTGGCGGTGGTTGCAGTGCAGTCATGGGGTGAGCAGCGAAGTGGGATGTTTGTACAAACGTGGTGAGTGAGTGAGTGAGTGAGTGAGTGTGTGTGTGTGTGTGTGTGTGTGTGTGTGTGTGTGTGTGTGTGTGTAAGCGTGTGTGCACACTCGCGCGTGCTGGAGTGCAACCAGAGTAAACAGAAAACCAACAATAAAGGGGCGAAAATGTGTTCGGGTGCCCTAACCTGCAGCAGATGAAGCGTCTTCATTCCGTCAATCACGCGGAACTTCGTCAACTCGCCAATGTATCGCGCATTGCGCAACTGTGTATGCATGCGCGCACGTGCACATGTGTGTGCGTGTGTTGCGTGTGTTGCGTGTGTTGCGTGTGTCGCTTTGCAAGTGAGACGAGCCTGGATAGCACCAACGCAAACAAAGCCGGGTTCCCAACCCCCTGATGTACAACTCCTACGCTCGTGCTGGTGCAAGAAGGTGCAATGCGGACATAAGAGTGCAGTTGGGCGGCACCTTGCTCTCGTAATGGCTGATGGGGAACTTGCGGCGAAGGAAGCGAAAGGTCGCACACAGCCGGTTCGCCTAATGGTGTCGGTCAGGCATGTGTGTGTATGGTGTGTGTGTGTGTGTATGTGTGTGTATGGTGTGTGTATGGTGTGTGTGTGTGCATGGTGTGTGTGTGTGTGTGTGTGTGTGTGCGTGCGTGTGTGTTAAGGTGACGCAACATGCGACATGAGAGCAGCACCAGCACCAGCATCGCGCCCTGTGTGCAATTGTGTACGTGTGTGTGTGTGTGTGTACATGTGTGTGTGTGTATGTGCTCAGCACGCACGAGTGTGTCTGCTATGTCTGGGATGACGGGCTGGAGGGTGGCGACGAGTCGCGAGTAGTACGGCAGCAGGTCCTGCTCCTCCCGCGACACGAAATACAGCCGCTGGTGTTCGGGGGAATTGTGTTTGTGGGGGCAATTCAGGAAGGCGGGAAAACGGCAGGGGGTGTGGGAGGGTGAGAACGATTGTGTGTGAACGGTTGTGTGTGTGTGTGTGTGAGAACACGTGAGGGAGAGAGAACGACTGTGCGTGAACGACAATCAGTGGGCGTGAAAGGTTGCGCGAAGCAAAATTGCGACAGGCGCCCAAACCTCAATGAGCTGGGAGCGAGCGTTCTTGCTGTTCTTGTAACAAAACTGCTTTGCAATCTCGTCCACACTCGCTGCCGTCGACGACCTGGGAGGAATTCAACCCAAGAACACACATACATGACATACACACACATCACCGTGAGTGAACGCGGCTCGCAATATGGTGTGTTTGAGGTGTTTCCCTCTCATCAACCTGTCATCATCTCAATGCGTATGTGCACGAAACCACCTCCCAAGCAGCCGTCATCATCATCATCATCATCATCATCATCATCATCATCATCATCATCATCTTCATCATCATCATCATGCATTGTCATGCTCGGAGGACCTTGGCAGCTGCTCAATGATCTCTGCAATGGTGGAGAGTGTCAGGTCGGGCCGCGCGTCCAGCGATCCCTCCGTCAAGTACCCGGACACCGCCGCCTCCGCTGCAACGATTGGGGGGGGGGGGAACGTGCACAGGAGCATGGATGATGAGGGGTGAATGGGATGCAGACAATTAGAATCTCTAGTGTGTAAGCACCATGCGCGCTGGGCACAAGAAAATGCGTACATTCGCACGCACGCACACACGCACGCACGCACGCACACACACACACACACACACACACACACACACACACACACACACACACACACACACACACACACACACACGTTCCACTTCCCACTTGCGCCAAGCGAACCCACCTTCCTTATCCTCCTCATCGTCATCTCCAACATCAGCAGCAGCCTCCACATCCTCTGCGTTCTCCTCTCCATCATCATCATCATCGTCGTCGTCGTCGGCCGATGGGTCCAGCCCCATTGCTGCCAGCTCCCGCGCCACCGCATCTGCGTCCTCCATTACAGCTGATGCAGCGCCGCAGCCGTGGTCGTGAAGGTGTGAGGTGCAATGGTGATGGTCGTGAAGGGGTGAGGTGTGAGGTGTGAGACCGTGGGGTGCTGTTTCTCATATGGCGGTTGTGATGCAGGATACATGAAAAGTATTTGAAAGCGTCAAATCAAACAGTAGGCGCAGCAAAAGACAAGAGTGCGAGCCAATGCAACACGCCAGTCTCCCGTGATATGCACCGTACCTTCTTCGGCCTCCTCGTTGTCCTCTTTCTTCCCCTCCGCGTCCTCGTCATCATCAGCACCATCACCATCAGCACCCTTCACCGTTCCCTCCTCCGCCTCCCTCTGCTGCTGCTGTTGCTGTTCCAACTCGCGCACGGCCTGCCGCCGCTGCTTTGCGCCCTTGAAGAGCACCGCCGGCATGATCCGCTCCAGCTCAATCAGCGACTCGTAGAACTCCCGCGTCTCAACGTCGCCCCAGATGCCCGCAGCCACTTCGTCCTCGCTCGCGTGCTGCACACGCGTGTATGAGGAGGGAGGGAGGGATGGAACAATGGTGATGGTGAGAACTTGCGCGCTTGTGTGTGTGTGTGTGTGTGTGTGTGTGTGTGTGTGTGTGTGTGTGTAGGTCACATTGGCACACTCGTTTACACGCATTTGGCAGAACCGGGTACAAGCACGCGAGTGTTGACAGACCAAGTACGGGTTGGTGATGCTCATGCTCATCTCTGCTAGCACATCCTCCGGCTTGAACTCGGGCAGCTCCGGCAGGTCCTGACGCACGACGGCAGGAGGGGTGTGAACAGGACAAAGCACGCATGTGTGTGTGTTTGTGTGTTTGTGTGTATCAATGTATGTGTGTGTGTGCATGTTCATGTACGTGTACGTGTGTGTGTGTGTGTGTGCCTGTGCGAGCAGAGGGAAAACACGCACACACAGACGGACAGACAGAAAAGACGAGTCACGGCAGCACTTTGCAGTTTCACTGCTCCACATAAACTTCAAAAGTCACCTTGTCGATGATATTGGCGAGAGAGCGCACGTGGCCGTTTAACTCGTCAAATGCAGCCTGCAGCTTCTCCTCCTGCTCCTTCTGCTCAGCCCGCAGCTCACCCTGCACCACACGCACATGTATACACACGTACACACGTACACACGCACATACATGGACATGCCGACGAATGTCAAAACAAAGGGAGGGGTGGCTACGAACAGCTTCACGGCGCAGCCGAGTTAACGCAGAACAGCGAAATTCGCACGCAAACACACACATACACGCACGCAAACACACACACACACAAAAGGACAATACACGCATGCACACCGGATGCACGTGTAACCACACAGAGCTGCGACCTTTGTCTCGAATGTGGCGTGGTTGAGCTTGAGGCGCTCGTTGAGGACTTCCTTCCTCTTGATCAGCGCAGCAGACACCGTCTCGTAGTACTGGTCCAGGAACGGAACAAGCTGCACGTGGTGTGGAGACAGCCGGTGTGAGGTGTACGCTCACCACAGCGCCGCGTCTATGAGTACACACTCGAACACAACACACCATCCATCACTACACTACACTACACACAGCACACCATACACCACTACACAAAACCACAACACACCACACATCAGCACACAAAATCACGACACGACACCAAGCAACCAAGCAAACGCAGGTGCCCACCTTGCCCTGGACGACGGGGAAGAGGGGCTCCGTGTGAGTGTCGACGCCTTGGGCGGCAGCGCCAAGACGCATCGCACGTGCGGTGATGCCAACCAGCTCCTCCGCTATGGCCCCCAGCACGTCAATGACGAGCGGAAGGTACACGTGGTGTTTTGCTTTGTCGTTTTGCACCACGCCAGCAACTTGCTTGGCCAGTTGCTACAGACAAGGCGGTTTGACAGTGGGGAAACGCAAGCACGACAGGCGAAGTGTGTGAGCAGTCGTTATCGAGTGTCGACAACCCGGCAAGTCACGAGCTCAAACGTGCTTGCGTGTGTGCAAGAAGTGTGTGTGTGTGCATGAAGAATGGGCAGACACGTGCTGTTGTTGGAAAGTGTAGGCTACCACCATTGTCCAAACTGACCTTCCCCTCGGCTTCATCGTAGATGCCCAGCAGAACGCACTCACTGTACAGGAGGAAGGCAAACCTGTGCAAACCCAAAAGAAGGGACAACAACACAAGCCATGTGAACTCGTGTGTGTGTGTATTGCACTCACATCGATTAGCTCTTGCACTGCTCTGCATCACTGCTCACGCTCCCCTCTACCGCCACACACACACACACACACACACACACACACACACACACACACACACAGACACACACAGACACACACACGCAGTGGCCGCACCTGAAGGACGCCATGGCATCCTTGTCGTCTGGCTCAGGGAGAGTGAGGGTGTTCTTGAGGGCGTCGAGCAAGGCCTCATCAAACTCCGCGTACCGGCAGTGCATGGCGGACGCAAGGGTGACGGCTGTCTGCAGATCCGCGTTCTTGGTGAGCCCAGCCTCTGCCAGCGAGCCTGCCACCTCGCTCAGGAACTTGGTCAGGTTGAGCTTCTCAAAGTCAGCCATGACGGAGGACCGCTGTTGCTCGGTGATGGCGGACTTGAGCTTCTTCACAAACGCCGTCGTCTTCTTCACCGTGCCATCCAGCGCCTTGAAGAACGCTCGGTTGGGCCGTTCCTTGGGCGCAGCCTTGTGCTTCTCGCGCAGCTCATGGCGCTCCTTTCGGCGCTGCACCCACTCCTTCACTCGTGCTGCACTCACAGGCTTCACCCAATCGCCGCTCCCCTCCGCGGCGTCTGCCACCACCGCATCGTCTTGGCGTTCGTCCTCAATCGTGGCGCCAGCACCAGCACCCACGTCCTCACCAAGACTTGCGCCACTCATTCTTCAACCCGTTCTTGTGTTCCTGCTGCTTGTGTTGATTGTGGAGAAATATCTGATATCATTCATCAATCGTCGACAGCCAGTGGAGGAAGCAAACAAGGTCGCTCGACACATCTCCATCCACACACATCCACACACATCCACACACATCCACACAGATGGCAAAGCTTCCTCGCTCACGACGGCCACAGCGCCCTGCTGGGAGCCGCAGCGGCGGCGGTGGCGGTGCTGCTGGTATGCTTGGGAATCTTGGTTTGGGCGATCTTGAGTTTGAGTGGTCCTTTGCCTTCTTCTGGAAGGTGATGAAGTCGAACCCTGGCGACTGCGCCACCATCGCCGTGTCCATTCCACTGCTCCTCTGCATCCTCCCACCGACGCGGCCGCTGGGGCTCGCCGTCACCTACCCGTCGCACAACACCACAAGCACAGATGAGCCAGGTGCGTGCGTGTAGTGTTGCGTGCGTATGTGTATGTGTGTGTGTGTGTGGAGTTGTTTGTATTTGCTTTCAGTTGCGTTTTTGCGAACGCTCTCGTTCTCGCCTTGAAACAATCACCCTCCCGCATTTCACCACAAACACACACGCACACGCACACGCACACACAAAACCATGTGCAGGCAGTGCGCGGTTTACGACGGGCCCCATGGATGTGCTTCTGCTGTTGTTTGTGGCTGGCTGCTCCTATGCGGTCCACGAGCTTGTGCGCGATCTCGTCCTCCGGGTAATGTCGCCTTCACTCCTTGCATCGACTGTGCCTGTGGTGGGGCTTGTGATGGAGCTTGTGGTGGTGGACATGGCAGCAGGCAGTGGTGACGACTGTTGCTCAGCGCCTGCACTCGTGTTGAGTTTGAAGATTGTTGTTGGCAGTGTGTCGAGTGCGTTGGCTCAAACATGCTGTTCCTTGGCTCACACGGTATTGCTTGTCGACATGATGGTGCAGCGCGCGAGCAAGTTGCTGGCTGTCGACCGGTATCAGCAGGCGACGTGGATGTTCACGGCCTGCGACGCCCTCGCACATGTCCTCAATGTCATCTTCATCGTCCAGTCTCTCACAGCGGTGCGTTGCTGGCCATGGTGACTGAAGCCACTTGTCAACTCAAGGAAACCACACAAACACATACACACACATTGACTCACTCACTCACTCGCTCACTCACTCACTCACTCACTCACTCACTCACACTCACTCACTCGCTCACTCTTGGTTTTGGCAGGCGCCCAAGGAAACGATGACCCGCAATGGAGAGGATGGTAGCGGCGGCGACGAGGAAGCAAACCTGTCGTGGCAGGAGTGGCTGACAGTCGACTTCCCGCATAGCATGACCTTTGGCACCAAGATGATTCTCCTCACCAACATCGCCTACTTTGCCTTTTCCGCACAGCTCGTCAACGTGCAGAGGGTGCGCTGTCCGTGTATTGTGTGTGTGTGTGTGTCTGTGTGTCTGTGTGTCTGCGTGTCTGTGTGTCTGTGTGTCTGTGTGTCTGCGTGTCTGTGTGTCTGTGTGTGTCTGTGTATGTATGTGTGTCTGTGTGTAGGTGTGTCTGTGTGTCTGTGTATGTATGTGTGTGCCTGTGTATGTATGTGTGTCTGTGTGTAGGTGTATGTGTGTGTCTGTGTGCTGTGGCCCCTCCCTTTGTGTATCTGTCCTTCTGTGTGCATCTGTCGCACCGTGTTGCTGCGACACCTACTGATACCAACACGCCTTGGACTCGGGCGTTGCGTCTTCCTGCCACCACCAACAACAGCACCTGCAGATGACCAAGAAGAAACCCCTGGAGACTGCCCGATTTATTGTGCCCCTGACTCACGCGCTCGCCTTTGTCGTCGCGTACACCTTCCTGTCAGTTGCGCTGCGTGCGTTGGCGATGGTTATTTGTGATTGAGGTGATCGAGGTGGTTGAGGTGGTGGCGGATGGGTTGATTGGCTGGTCGCTGTCTTCTGTCACGCGCCCTCTTCACACGCATCCCTTGAGCCCCTTCCACACCATAGCTGTAACCACGCCTTGTGCTTTGTCCCTCACAACTCGCCTTGCCACGTCCCCCCCCCCGCGTGCCACGTGCATGCCACTTCTCGTGTGTCCTTTTGTGTTTGTGGTGTCCGCCGCACAGGTACAACCGCCTTGCCATGGTTGTTCTCTTCCTGCACCACCTCGTCCTCGCCGTTGTCGACACGTCTGCTGTGTTGTTTCCGTTTGCCTGCAAGCAACGCGGCTCCGACATGCCCAACTGGTTCAAGTCCCAGTCCTCCTTTGGCGTCGCCGACCTCATCCGCCTCATGTGCGCGGTGGAAGGAGTGAGGGGTGTGTGTGTGTGTGTGTGTGTGTGTGTGTGTGTGTGTGTGTGTGTGTGTGTGTGTGTGTGTGTACAATTGTGTTTGCACTCTCCGCGTCTGTATGCGTGCATGTCTTCACCAATTACACTTCCTCCTTCCTCATACCTCCTCCTCCTCCTCCTCCTCCTCCTCCTCCTCCTCCTCCGCCTCCTCCTCCTCCTCCTCCTCCTCCGCCTCCTCCTTGTTCTTCTTCGCAGTGTGAAGTGGACGCCGGTGCTGCGTGCGTTTCTTCTCCTCTCCATCGCCGCCATCACCGCCGCCACCCTCTTGTACGGCCCACATGCAGCAGCACGCCTGCACAGCCACTGCTGTTGTATCTCTTGGGAAACGCCTCTGGTGCATGCAATGATGGTTTTGCTCATCCCCAACACCAAGCACCAGCGCGCCATGCCGTCTTATCATCCACTCGACACTCTTTTTTCTTTTCTTTTTTCATCGCACTCACTCTCCATACACACCCGCACGCTCACACACACACGCGCGGGCACACACGCACACCAGCGTGCTGCTGCCTGCTGCGGATTCGCCCTCGCTGCTGGCGTCCACGGCCGTGCGCGCGTGTGTGTTTGCGGCATTTGTGCTGTCGGCTGCGTCTCCCATCGTCGCCCCACTCGCACTCCGCACACACGCGCACACGCACGCGGAGAGCAGGGGCGCTGATGTGGACGAGCTGACGACGGCTCCCGCTGCTGCAAAGAAGACGAACAAGGCCAAGAAGCAGGCGTGAATGCTGCTGTCATCGCATCATGGGCGCACACAGGTTGGTCGTTTGTGTGTGTGTGTGTGTGTGCGTGTGTGTGTGTGTGCATGTGTCTGTGTCTGTGTCTGTGTCTGTGTGTGTGCATGTGTGTGTGCATGTGTGTGTCTGTCTGTCTGTCTGTCTGTCTGTGTGCGTGGTGATCTGTGGCCATGTGATGACCAAAAATAGCCCTGTCTTAGGACACCACGTCCTCCCACCGTCTCCACCCCCTTTGGCTACCGATTGCCCACGACCGCCCTCCTCTGTTGCCTGCAAGCAACCACGCCGCCACCCTATCATCACCGTCGTCATTCGTTTGCGCACACGCGCGCGCACGCGACGCTTTGTCGACGCTCCTGCTGCTGCTGCTGTCGTTGCAATGATGATGGTGGTGGTGGTGGTGGTGGTGTTGGTACACACACGTGTGTGGCTGCTGCATTCGCGTTGGCTTTGGCTGGTGCGGGCTGGGCGTTGGAGAAGGGAGGTGGGACTGGTCGGTTGATTGGATTGTGGTGTCGGTGCGAACACCGGCTGAAGCGTATTTAATTTTGTTGGACTGATGGCCACAGTCACACGCGTAGTGTGTCATGGGAGGGTTGTCCATATGTGTGTGTTTGTGTTTGCTTCACTCTTTCGTCTTTGCTCCTCTCACCGCCACGTTCTCCCTGCTATCATCGCTTCCTCCCATGCCCTTCAGCGTCTGTATGTGTGTGTGTGTGTCTGTCTGTGTGTGTGTGTGTGTGTGTGTGTCTGTGTGTGTGTTTGTGTGTGTGTTTGTGTGTTTGTGTGTGCGCGCGCTATTCTCTAGATGTGTCCCCCGTTCAGTTCTCGCTCGCTGTTTTGCTCGCTTGTTTGCTTCACCTCGTGAGCTCCGACACATTAAACGCTGCTGTTACGCTGTTATTGAACACGCACGCACACACACATGTGGAAGGATGTGGAAGGATCGATTACCAAACAGAGGAAACACACACACACGCGCACCCACGAAACAACTGCAGCCACACACACACACACACACACACACACACACACACACGCGCGCGCACGCACAAAGCAACTGCAGCCACGGCAGCTGATGGATGTGTGCTATTGGTGATGACCACCACCATTGCCAACCTGACGGTGCTGGTAGTAGTGATGCTTCCCCTGCCCTATTCTTTGCTCTTCGCTTTGCTGTTGTTGTGGTTGCTGTTGTTGCTGAGCGTCGCGCTCTCGCTTCCACGCTACAAATTCGTCCAGCAGCACAGGCCCTGTGGTTGTGATGCAAGGTCATGAGCGTGTGATGTGGGCGTCGGCGCATGCAAGCAACGCAGACACACACACGCAACACAACAAAACCATACACATGACACGCGTAACACAAAAACGCACGCATGCAACACACGCAACACAACAAAACACACGCAACACCACAACACAACAACAACAAGAACAACAACACAACAGTACACGCGCGTCGTACATGCATCGTCCTCGCTGTATCCGGACGAAAGGTCCGGGGCGACGTGGACAGCAAAGTCGTGCACACCAAACCACTGGTCGCGCGTAATCACCACGGGGCGTTTGCTCTGACAGCACAGGACACGTTGGGGACGGGGAAGCGGTGACGTGACGTGAGTGGCGGAGAACAATTGACGCTTGATTTTGGGAAAATATGGATAGGGAGAGGGGAGACAGCTTGTACGAAATGGTATGCAGTCAAGGCAACACACTCACCATCACCCCAACAGCACATCAACGACAGCAATTGCTGCGCAGCAATTACAGCCACATCAACAGCAGCAAGTACAGCCCCACCGACAGCATAAATGAAACACGCAACGTACCGCTGCAGCCTTATGGTCGAGAAAAGCGAAGAAGTCGTGGGTGAGCGGCCAGCGGCGGGCGAGCAGCACGTGCCACATCTCCTTTGCCGTCGACAGGTCCAAGTTGCGGGCCGGCGGGTGGATGGTGGAGAGCGCGTACTTGAATGCAAAGCGGTACACGGCGCGAAACACAGCCGGGTCGTCCAGCTCGTCGCGCACGTCGGCGATCTTCGACGCAAGCTGCTCCGGGGTGGCGACACTGCACAGATACGAGGCAAGGTTGCCATGATAAAACAATGGGAGGAAACAAGAACAAAGGCGCGCGAAAAGGGACATAAGGCTGGTGTGAGGTGGGGGCCAGGGTACCGCAGGGGAGACGGCAGTGTACAAGGATCTGCAGGGATTGATCTTTTTTTTTGGGGGGGGGGGAGGTTGGCTGTGACTTGCGTAGGCAAGTGTGATGAAAAAGAAGCAAATGATAAAAGGGGAACGCACTCCATGACGCGGAAACAGCGCAGGAACTCCTCTTTGGTGAAGCAGCCCATCTGCTGGCACTCAGCCTTGTATGCCAGCACAAGCACAGCCACCTGAGCAATCAGTTGTTCGCAGCCAGGGCGACAGAACAGTGACTTGACTGGCACTGGTAGTGGGTGGCGTCAAGTTGACTTCCAGCAATCAGGCAACG
>NW_004754915.1:1063749-1066249 GCF_000188695.1 Salpingoeca rosetta | reverse complement strand
GTGTGTGTGCGCATATTTGTATGCTCATCTGCGGGGTCTCTTCCCCCCCCCCCCTTCCTCCTAACCCTGCACTCCCCATGCACTCACCAAACCCACGCCACTGCACATGCGCGTGTCGCACGCCACGGCACCACGCCAATGTAGAGCTTGTTTGGCAGCGACGAGGCAGATTAACCCCTGTGACGAGGGGTGCCTCCTTCGGTTTCTCCCGTCCTTGTTCCGTTTCCATTTCATAGGTGCTGTCTTTGTGCTTGCTGGAACATTTCCCACACACGCACACACACTCACACACGCAACCCACAACACCACACAGCACGCAGTTGTATTGCTTGCTGTCTTCACCCTTCTTGCTTGCTTGCCCTTGCTTTTGTTGAAGCGACACGTAATTGACCTGCTTCTTTGTCTGTTCCCTTTTCTTGTGAATGAATGATGCATGAAGCCTGCGACAGGAATAGAGACGAAGAGAGGAGGGAGGTGAGAGGTGTGGGGGAGAGACAGAGAGAGGGAGAAAGACAGCGCGATACACACACACACACACACATGGCTGGAAATTCCGTTGGTGTCGTGGCAAATTGTCCTCTCCTGCCACCACACATTACCACATGGGCTGTTTTGCGCTTTGGTTGAGGAGTGCACGCACTGCTGCTTCCGCTGTCCCCGTATTATCGCTGTCGCCTCGCTGCTGCTGTAACACCAACGCCACCAACGTTGTCGCGTCCTGCCTTCGAACACCAGCAACACCCCGCATCGCTGTAACCACCGTTCGCTCGTTCACAAACTTCGGGCTCAGCACAGACCCACCCGCAAAGAAGAAGAAGACCAAGAAGAAGAAGAAAAGCACCATGCCGCCCAAGAAGCAGCAGGAGTCTGAAGAAGACGGCCCTCTTCTCCTCGGCCGCTTCGGTACCTCCCTCAAGATTGGCATCGTCGGCCTCCCCAACGTCGGGTGCGTTTTTTTGGAGAGTGGAGGCTCTGAGTGTGGAGAGACGGGTGCATTTTGTTTCTGTTGTATGCATGTGCCCCGATCTGGCACCTCTTCGATGGTGTGTGTGCGTGTGGGTGTGTGTGCGTGGGTGTGCGTGTGTGCGTGTGGGTGTGCGTGTGTGCGTGTGTGTGGCAACGAGTGCTTTGTTTGTGTGTTGTACGCACCCTCCCCCTCCGCTCACATCGGTGTGTGCCTGTTGCGGATGCTTTGTCCGTGTCGTGTGTCTCGCTTGTGTGTGGCGTGCAGCAAGTCCACCACGTTCAATGTCTTGACCAAGAGCGAGGCGCCCGCCGAGAACTTTCCCTTCTGCACAAAGGGTGAGCGGCCACTTGCAGACGCCGTGTTATCTATCCCTGCAATCCAATCAACAACAACAGTAGTTTTGCGCACGCACTTCCCCGCTGAGCCATGTTGACTCACTCACTCGCTGACGCCTCCGCTCTTTTTTCATGGGTTGTTGCAGACCCCAACGAGGCGCGCGTGCCTGTCCCGGATGAGCGCTTTGACTACCTGTGCGAGCATTTCAAGCCACCCTCCAAGATCCCCGCCTTTCTCCATGTCATGGACATTGCCGGTCTCGTCAAGGGCGCTTCCGAGGGCCTGGTGCGTATGTGTGTTTGTGTTGTTGTTGTTGTTGTTGTTGTTGTTGTTGTTGTTGTTGTTGTTGTGGTGGTGGTGGTGGTGGTGGTGTGTGCCTGTGTGTCTGTGTCTATGTGTCTATGTGTTTTGTATCTACTTCTGTGTTCTTCTTTCTTGGTTCTTCTGTCTTCAATGCTCGTTCTGCGTTCTTCGTTCTTCGTTCTTCTTTCTTGGTTCTTCCTTGTTTTCGTTGTCAACTTTGATTGGTGCTCATTTCCCCCTCCCCCAACCAAACACCCGTTCTTGCATCTCCACAGGGCCTCGGCAATGCGTTCCTGTCCAACATCAGCGCGTGCGACGCCATCTACCACGTGGTGCGCGCGTTCAAGGACACGGAGATCTCGCACGTGGAGGGCGAGGTCGACCCCGTGCGCGACCTGGACATCATCAGCAACGAGCTGCGCATGAAGGACTTGGCCAAGGCGTCGGACCTGGCGAACAACGTGCGCAAGCTGGCGGAGCGCGGCGACAAGAAGAAGAAGAAGGAGCTTGAGATCTACGAGAAGATTGAGAAGCACCTGAAGGAAGGCAAGGACATTCGGTATGGGGAGTGGTCGCGCTCCGAGATTGAGGTGTTGAACGAGCACCTGTTTCTCACGGCCAAGCCCGTCATCTACCTGGTCAACCTCTCCGAGCGCGACTTCAAGCGCAAGAAGAACAAGTGGCTGGGGAAGATCAAGGAGTGGGTTGACGAGCACGAGAAGAACGCCATCATCATCCCATACAGCGCGGATGTGGAGTTCCAGCTCGCCTGCCTCCCCGACGACGCAGAGCGCGAGAAGTTCTGCAAGGAGCACGAGATCCAGAGGTGTGTCGTGTGTGTGTGTGTGTGTGTGGGTGGGTGTGGGTGTGCGCGCGCGTGCGTGCTGTGTAGGC
>NW_004754915.1:1058725-1063649 GCF_000188695.1 Salpingoeca rosetta | reverse complement strand
ACCCCCACCACACACACACACTCACACACACGCACACACACACACACACACGCAGGACGAGGTGCGTGCATGGACGATCCAGAAGGGCACCAAGGCGCCGCAGGCTGCAGGAAAGATCCACACAGACTTTGAGAAGGGTTTCATCATGGCTGAGGTCATGAACTTTGCCGACTTTAAGGAGCACGGAACAGAGGCAGGCGTCAAGGTTCGTGTGTTGGAGGGTGTGTGTGTGTGTGTGGGTGTGTGTGTGGGTGTGTGTGGTTGTGGAAACTGGGAAGTTGTGACTTTAACCGATGCCTGTTTGCCAGACGTTACATACCTATTCCCCTTCCCTCTCCCCGCATGTTCGTTTCGCCTCCTGCTTCTTCACTCACCCACAACAACTCACCCGCAACGACACACTCAAACCACCAACCAACCATCCAACCATCCAACCTCCTCCTCCTTCTCCTCCTCTTCCATGCGTGCAGGCCGCTGGCAAGTACCGCCAGCAGGGAAGGCAGTATGTCGTGCAGGATGGCGACATCATCTTCTTCAAGTTCAACGCGGGTGCCGGCCTCAAGGGCAAGAAGTGAGGACACACACACACACACACACACGGCAGGACTGAAGAACGGAGTGGCTCCCGACCAGCCCTTTCTTGTTGGCTGCTTGGCGTCTTCTGCGTGGCATTTCCAGTCTCCTCCTTCCTTCGTTGTTACAGTGTGGATGTTTGATGTGTGTGAGTGTGCGTCTGAGTCTTTGTTGTCTTTCGTTAGTTCATCCCCTCCCTATCTTCCACCAACCAATCAAGCTCCAGTACAACCAAACAAGACGAGAGCAAACAAGACGAGAGCAAACAAGATGAGAGCAACAAAAGCATACACGCCAACAACACAGTTGCCTTTTTCGTGGAAATCATTCGCATTTATTCTGGCCTGACGTAAACAACGGAACTGCGAACTGCAGCGAAAGTCGCGCATGATGACAAAACGAAAGGGTCCTGCCAAACCTGGCACCACCACCACCGACCTTGTTGCTTAGTGCAATGCAGCACATTCCTTTGGCTGCGAACCAACCAGCCCACCACCCTCCTCTCGCTCGAGCGCAACCTCACTCCCAAGCACACGTTTGCTTGCTTCACTTGTCGGCAAACGAAACCTTCCCCCCACTTGAGTCCTCTCTGTTGCATGACAAACACTGGCCAAACAAACGAAGGCGGTTGATCGATAGCTGACGAGCGCAATTGGAAATTGGCAACCGACCTGTCGTCTCACACATCACCCACCACAATCAACTAACTGACTGACTTGACCTTAAAGGCAAGCAGAGCAGAGCCAGCCACCAGCCACCTACAACACACCACAGCACACAGCACTCACACGCTCATTCACAACCAACAACCAACTCAGCTTTGGCCTCCTCAGCCACGCGCGCGAGCTCGGACAAGCAAGAAGATCCAACGCATCAATTCCCTTGCTTCCCGCGTTCTTCTCCACTCACATACACCCACATACACCCGAAACAACGCGCAGAAGGAGCAAGTCTTCCTTCCGCATCGGCACCAAAAAAGCGGAAGCAGCCACCACCGACCCACCACCACAAGGGGGGGATTGACTGGTCGCTGCCTGGTAGCAAGCACAGCACAGCATAATGAGGAATACACGGATGGCCCACTCTTCTTGCCTCCGGCAACGCACGCCATACCTTGTATTGGTGGCAGCAGTGGCCATCGCCATGGCCACGCGATTCGACTCCGCCATGGCCCAACAGGACCTTTGCGGCACAACCGGTGATTGTAACGCTGCAGGCACTTGCATCGACCACGGCGACTTCAGGTGCCGCGTGTGTGTGAGGTTCTGTGTCTGTGTCTGTGTTTGTGTCTGTGTCTGTGTGTGTGCGAGAGAGAGGGGGGCTCTGTGTGTGTGTGTGTCTGTGTGTGTGTCTGTGTCTGTGTCTGTGTCTGTGTCTGTGTCTGTGTCTGTGTCTGTGTCTGTGTGTGTGCGTGTGAAAAGATCATGGCTCCCTGTGCATTGTACGGTGTTCACACACACACACACAAAAAAAAAACACCTGTTTGCCATCACCAGGTACTGCGAGTGCCAGCCAGGAAACACGGGGTTTGCGTGCGAGTTCACCGCGTGTCCCCAGCACAGCTGCAATGGGCGAGGATCCTGCTCCAACAACGTGTGCAGCTGCATGATGCCGTTTATCGGCTCCACGTGCGGACAGCGCCAATGCCAAGCGGGACAGTACTTCGACGTCATGAACGACATCTGTGAAAGCTGCCCAGAGGGTGAGGATCCGCCTGTCTGTGTGTGTGTGTGTGTGTGTGTGTGTGTGTGTGTGTGTGTGTGTGTGTGTGTGTGTGTGTGTGTGTAAACGTGCATACGATTTGTTCGTGTGTGTATCTATCCTTGCGTCCACACTTGTGTGGATCTTTCCCTTTGCACGTGTGTGCGTGCATGTGGTGTCTCTCGTCCATATGTTTTCCTTCCTCACCACGTACGCATCCACGACACCCGCCTTCACCAGGCTACTACAATCCAAACCCAAACAGCCTCTTCTGCTTCAAGGCCCCCTTCGGCACCCAGAGTAAGTCCAACGACTCGATCCCGTGCAGAAGAGCAGAGCGTGCACGTCACAGGCATCGTGAACGTACCCCGCTAACGCACGTGCACACTGTGAGACAGCTTCTTTCCTCACTCCTTTTCCCCTTGGTCTTGTTCTTCCTACTGCTGCTTGCTGTATCTGCGTGTGCCACAGCTGTGGATGCAACGGGAACAGTGGTGGTCACTGGCGCCGTCAACACCATCCCCTGCCCTGCTGGTTTCGCATGCCCGACTGCCAGCACCGCGTCCATTTGCGAGTGCGTAAGCATGTGCCTGTGTGTGTGAGTGAGTGTGTGTGTGTGTGTGTGTGTGTGTGTGTTGCATGTGTCTGTGTGTCTGCATGTCTGTGTGTGTGTGCTGCAAATGTCTGCGTACTCTGCATTTCTCTCTGTGTGTGTGCTGCATATGTCTGCGTCGTTTGCATTTCTGTGTGCAGGGCAAGCTCGCGTTTTGTTGCGTGTTGTCGTTGTTTGCTGGTGCGCTGCTGAAGCTGTTCCCATTGGGGAAGAGGTGCTGCGAAACTCACGGTCCAATAATGCCCTTCCCTCTTTTTCACTCATGTCGTTCACTTCTTCCCGTCTGTTCACGTGCGCAAATTCAGTGCTGGAGAGTTTGCGAAAGAGGGCGATGGGTTCTGCTCCCTCTGCCCCGCAGGTAACACATTGCACTTGCATCAAGCAAACCTCCGTGTGCACCGCCAAAGTCAACACGATGCATTCGCTCGGCTGCACCTCGTGTCAAGTTGTAATGCGCGCTCGCAAACTCAATCCCATGTGCACCATCATCACTCTCGCGACGTTGCTTGCAGGCACGGCCTCCGCAATTATTGGGGAATCCATGTGCCCGCCGTGTACTCAGGGCACCTATGCATCTGGCGACGGCAACACTCTGTGCCAGACTGTACCGCCGGGCTTTTATGGTGCGCGTCAGCCTGTACATATCAATACCGCAGCGTTTCGTGTCTCGATGTGTGCATACGTGTGTGTGTTTGTGTCTGTGTGTGAGTGTGTGTGTGCCTGTGTGTGTGTGTGTGTGTGTGTGTGCGCGCATGCTGATGCCAATATTGCAGGCTTGTCGTGTGCGTTCCCCTGTGTTGCATTGCTGTTCCTCTGCTTCCTCACGCGTCCCTGCTTGCATCTCTGGCACTCAGGAACGCGCGGAGAGGACGTGGACAGCGACGGCATCGTAGACTTTGTGCTCATGGGCGCAACGGCCACCCTCTCCTGCCCGCCAGGGATGGCGTGCGACGGTGAGTGACCGGCATTGGCACACACACACACACACACACACACATCCCCCGAATTCTCCTTGGTGCACTGGAATGATTGCAAGGAAACTGTGCACACAAGTCGTGCGTAGCGTGCGAAGTATGCACACACATGCATACATACACACACATGCCGCATCCTGTTTCACTCATCTCAATCTCTCCTCCTCCTCCTCCTCCTCCTCCTGCTTCACATCATATCCCGTGTCAACAGGCGGCATCTTTGCGCCATGCCCTGCGGGTTCGGCGCCCACCACGGACCAGGCCTCGTGCTACGAGTGCACCCCAAACACATACGCGCCCACGCCAATGACTGATTCGTGCATGCCCTGCCCCGGTGATGAGTACTCCCTGTACAACGCAACCGCTTGCCTTCCAGTCCCAGCAGGCTACTACCGTGAGTTACACAACATGGCAGCGGGATTGATGTGTGTGTGCGCGTGTGTGTAATAGTATTGCTGCTGCTACTGCTGCTGTTGTTGTTGTTGTTGTTGTTGTTGTTGTTGTTGTTGTTGTTGTTGTTGTTGTTGTTGTTGTTGTTGTTGTTGTTGTTGTTGTTGTTGTGGGAGCTGTTCAAACCCGTATTCACCATCCATATCATATGCTCACCGTTTTACCACGTCACACGTCACACACGCACGAAATTGCACACTGCATTCCACATGTGCGCTCCCTCACAGGTGTCGGTGAGGGCATCTCCGTGTGTCCGCCCGCCAGCTACTGCGAGGGCGGGGACTCAGTGCCGGAACCTTGCGACCCCGGCGCAATTCCAAACACGAACCGCTCAAGCTGTGATGCGTGCTTGGACGGCAAGTACACGCCTGACAACATCAACTGCTACCCGTGCTCCCTCCCGTCAGAGACCAGCCTGGACGGCGTCTTGTGCTACGAGGTGGGTGTGTGTGTGTGTGTGTGTGTGTGTGTGTGTGTGTGTGTGTGTGTGTGTTTTGTGGGTGTCTGGGCCGTGTCTGGCGGTAATTGTGATTGAGAGACCATGGGGTGTTATTGAAATTGTGTGTGGGGGCGAGGGGCATTGGAAATGAGCTTGGGGGGATGTTCCCCACCT
>NW_004754915.1:1054818-1058608 GCF_000188695.1 Salpingoeca rosetta | reverse complement strand
CACACACACACACACGCACACACACACACACACACTCACACACACACACACACACACACACACACACACACACACACACACACACAACCAACCCCACCGCCACACAGGCAAACAGTGTCTGAGATTGGTTTTGTGCGCGACAGAGACGCGCAGGAGATTCGTGATTATATCCTGTCGGATTCTGCTCTTCTCGGCGGCACACTCGTGGAGACCATTGACCTGCAGTTGCCGGAATTCGCCTTCTACATCGTGCCAGAGGGCGGCGCCGACTTCACCATCGACACCGGGGTGTCTGATCCGCGCAGCATCACGTTCGTCGGGCACCTCAGCTACTGCCACTCCTCCGTGTATCCAACCATGTCTGGCCCATCAAGCGCTCTCGACCGCGTGGGCTTGCTTGACATTGACCAGTTCCCGCAGGCATCCACGTCCGTCTCCTTCAACGATAACTGCTTTGAGGCCAACTTCCTCGCAGGACTGGTGCGTCATGGTGGTATTGTTTGCTGTTCCATCATGAATCTTGTGGCACAGCAATTCGTGGCGATGGTAGTGAAAGTGGTTTATATTTAGTCGTGTTGTTGTTTGTGCGTTCGCTATTCGCATGTCGCTGCCCTTTCTGTCTGGCTTTTTTTTTGCCTCTTCTTTTGGTCGTGTGTGTACAACCGCACAACAACAACAACAACAACAACAACAACAACAACAACAACAACAACAACAACAACAACAACAACAACAACAACAACAACAACAACACGCATACGCATACGCATACACACACGCTCACACATACGTCTGCTTCTCACGTGTCGATCAACACATACAGGCCGCTGGCCAGACCGGCTTTTCGGGCCTGTTGATTGAGCTGTCCTTTGCCACCACTGCCCCAAACAACAAGGGCATCTACTATCCAAACAGCAACTCTGGGATTTGGTTCCGTGACGTCGGTGCGTTCGTGGTTATGTGCAAACAGCGCGCTAACCTGTATTGCTGAAGGACTTTGTTGGCACACCCACGCCGTGTGTCACTGCAAGGGCATACAAGCACGCACACACAATTTCACACACACTCACACTCACAAATAATCACCCAACACACACGCGCACACGCACGCACACACTCACTCTCCCCCAACACAACCCAACACACCACGACACAACACAACACACCACGCATCCAAACATCACCGCCAATGCAACCCGGCAGGTGCACGCTACAACAACACGGATCGCTCGGTGGTGACAGCTGTCGACACGCAGCCGCCCGTGTTTGCGTACTGCCCCAGTGACGTCACGCAGTCGCTGGCAGAGTACGAGTCGGCCGCGTCCGTGTACTGGACAGACCCGTTTGCCGAGGACAATGTGGGCGTGGTCAGCCTGGAGGGATCGCACGCCACGGGCGACAAGCTGTTTCTGCGTGACTCACCGGTCACCGTCACATACACGGCGGCGGATGCAGAGGACAACCGCGAGACGTGCTCGTTTGACGTCGAGCTTGAGTACCCATATTGGCGCACGACCGAGCGAACAACCATCGTGAACCAGGGCCAGGTGTTCGACGAGAGCACGCGCCAGCACGAGTACCAGAGCAAGATCACTTTTACGTCACTGTTGGCTGGTGGCGTTGGCACGACGTTTCCAAACTTCAAGCTCGACAGCAACCGCCTGCGCTTCACGCTGACGGCCCAGGACCGCTATCAGTTCCGCGTCAACCCGAGCAGCGACCCCGTCACGCTGGAGATGTTTGCTCTCTTCACCCGCGTGTATGTCGCGTCGACCACATCGTCAACCACGTCCATACCGCCGGGGACAGCGGGACCCATTGAGACGACAGACGCGCCCTTCTCGTCCGAGGTCATCAACGCTCTCAACGCCGTTGTATCCGACTCGTTCCTGCGCGTGTCGTTTGAGGACGCGCGCAACCTGGCGACAAACGAGCCCATCGACATTGCGCCCACGTGGTTCCAGGACGAAGGCACGCACTTCTCCTCCAGCACCATCACGCTGCGCGGGTCGGCGACGCTGCCCTCGTACAAGGATGGCATGCTGTTCACGGGTGTCACCTTTGAGTACTCCATGCCAGGACTGCGGCCAGATGTTGGGCTGGAACCAACACCCTTCACCCCGTCCACAGCGTGGTCAACAACAACTACTACGACTGCTACAACAACTACACCGTCTGCAGGAGCCGGCACCACGACCTCCTGGCCGCCTGTCGGTGCAACAACATCGTCATCGCCAAACGGTCTAAGCCCAAGCACTTCCACCTCCACCTCCACCTCCACATCAACATCCACGTCCACATCAACATCCACGTCCACATCAACATCCACCTCAACGTCGACATCAACGTCGACATCAACGTCCACGTTCAGCTCAACGCCGTCCATCGATCTGCTGTCGCTGATTGAGTTCCAGCCCGTGAGCGGATGGGCGGGCCTGTCGCGCCTCGGCGACTACGCCAACGACAACACGGGCACCGCGTTCCTGTCGGTGATTGGGCTTGACGTGGAGCCACCGGTAATCTACTGTCCACAGGACCAGACCATCAACACGGACGACGGTATCGACTATGCCACCATCGACCGCATGCAGCTGATGGCAACAGCGACAGACAACTCGGACAACGTCACCATCATCTCTGGCCTCAACGACACGTACTTTCCTGGCGAATACACCATCAACATGCGGGTGCGCTTGTGGTTGCTGTGAAATCATTGGATCTTGCTTGCGTTGTGTCGACTCGGCTGCTGTTCATCACACGCTTGTACATTCATGTCCTCGCCTGCTGCTTCATGCTCGTGGTTCACCACACCTGTACATCTCCATCCCTCACACACACACACACACACACACACACACACACACAACACGCAACACACACACACTCGACATACAGGCTGTTGATCCGTACGACAACAGTGCAGAGTGCTCGTTCCTGCTGCGCATCGTGGGCTCCAGCAACGCCTCTGGTCCCGGCAGCAACGCCAGCACGGGCGCAGCGGTCGTGGGCGGCGCCGTCGGTAGGTCGCTCTTCGTTTTGTTTTGTTTTGCTTTGTTTGTTTTGTTTTGTTGTGTTGGGGGGGATGAAATGGGAGTTGAGAATCGGTGTGCTGTTTCATGTGTCGCTTTGCTGTTGATTGCTTGATGTTGTCCCGTTCTAACCACTGCATTTGTTCGTGTCTTGCGCGTGTGTTCAGCCGGTCTTGCGCTGTTGATCTTCGTCATCATGGCACTCGTGTGGCGCAAACGCATCCGCGGCCTGTGAGTCCATTTGTACATGTGTACAGGTGTACATGTGCATGTGTACATGCGTGTTGTGCATGTGTCGTGCGCTGTGCATTTGTCGTCATTGGTATCATGTCATTGCATTGCGTGCATTGTTATCATGGATCACAAGCAAGCTCACCGGTACATGTTTCTCCATCAATGCCTCAACTCACACCACATCACATCACATCCACATCACCCGGCAGCACGCGGCCAAAGCCGTACGACTTTGAGGAGCGGCTTCGAGAGCTGGCAGAGCACCTGCGGGGCGAGGACGGGCTCATCAAACCGCGCGAAATCAAGCGCGAACACGTCCGCCAACTCGACGTCAGGGCACCCTCTTGTTCTGCTGTTGTTCATGTGTGTGTGTGTGTGTGTGTGTGTGTGTGTGTGTGTGTGTGTGTGTGTGTGTGTGTGTGTGTGTGTGATGGGAATGGGTGCTTTGTTATTTTGCTCTTTCGTTGACTCGCTTTTCAGCGGCTCAATCCAAGTGCTCACGCGTGCACGTGTGTGTGGTGTTGTGT
>NW_004754915.1:1014818-1052318 GCF_000188695.1 Salpingoeca rosetta | reverse complement strand
AGCACCAGCAGTTGCAAAACGACGTGCCGCTTGAGTCGTACGTTGATTTGACGTCTGCGGTGCACATTGACAACGCGACGGGGTCCTCCCCAACTACGCTTCCAACAGCAACCAAGACACAACAGCAGCAGCAACAAGAAGGGGAGCAGCTGGACCCGTATGTTGACTTGTCGTCGGCTGTGCATGTGGATGTGCAGGCGCGAGACAATGACGACAGTGTCGTGCAACTGTACACGACATACACAGGACCGCGCACCGATGATGACGATGATGACGATGAAGGCGACGGAGAGAGCGAGAGTGGCGCGCTGCTTCGCGTGTCACCAGCAGTGCCCGACCGCCCATCCCTCAACCCATCACGCACCGCCCAGAACCCAAGTGAGTTTGTGTATTTGTTTGTTTGTGTGGTGTATGTGTGTGTGTGTGTTTGTTTGTTTGTGTGTGTGCGTGTGTCTGCGTATGTGTGTGTTTGTGCCTCACACGTCCCTGACTGTGATCCCACACCCGTTTCTCTTCTCACTCTTCGTTCTTCACATACTTTTCTGCTGCAGCCTATGGGCCAGGGGAAGCGTGCGACCAGGCCGGCGTGTACGAGGAGCCGCAGCTGCAGCCAACACCTGCACCTGCAACGTACGAAGAGCCCGAACCCCAGACGGCGGCGACGGCGACATATGAAGAACCGCTGATCCACCCAGCACCGCGACACGGCAGCATTCGCCTCAGCAACCCAGACGTGCCCGCCCTCGTCACAGAAAAGCAACAACGTGAGGTTTTGTGTGTGTGTGTGTGTCTGTGTGTGTGTCTGTGTGTATATGGCATGCCCTGGCTCGTTTTCTGTCATCGCGTCCTGCACTCACATTCAACCGCTCCATCTCGCTGCCCCTTGAATGACCCCAGCAGCAACACGCCGCCCACCACGATACAACCCACCTCCTCGGCACCACGACGTGTGAAGTGAAAGAGAGCGCTGCAGGAGCAGCAGACCAAACTACAGAAATGTCTTCAACACTCGACCATTCCACCGACCGCTTGCTTTTCTGCTTGTGCCTGTGCACACCCACACACACACACAAAGTAAATGAATACGTCAATCATGCTTTTTCTCTTCACTGCTTCACTTTTCGCACATGCATCCATCCAGTCAGTCCTTCCCCTGTACCGTGCCTGCCCATGCTGCTCTTGTTACATCTGTGTACATACACATGCAAAGTTGTAACAACGTGAAGGTGAACATAATGTGAGTGATTGAAAAAGGTGTGGTGCACTTGAAAAGGAAACTTAAAAAAAGGATCATGGCTTTCGCGAGATGAGAGAGAGCGAGCCTGTTCGTCGGCAAGTGCTGCATCAATGCCTACATGGATGCTGCAGCATGGAAGACCTTTTGTAGCTGAAACCAGCGCTGCGCTCTGCTGCTCTTCTGCTGCTCTGGGGTCGCAGGCAGACAAAAAAAAAAAAAAAAAAAAAAAAAAGACAGCAGTCGTCATCTTGCTTCTTCTTCTGAATGTTTTCAGTGGACATTTCCTTGTTGCCGTCCTCGTGTGTGAGAAGACGAAGAAACCCCACGACGATGATTGCTGGTGGTCTTGTGCGCGGTGTGCGGGCTGCTGCGAGCCGTGTGGCCGTGAGAGCGGCTGTTGCTGGCCGTCGCGGTGGTGTGCGTATGGCATCCACCTCTGGCGGGCACAGCGCACACTCCTCTCACGCCTCTCATGGCGGCAAGGCCGTCGCCACCGTCATTGGCGCCGGTGCCGCCGCGTACTTCGTAAGTGCAACACACGCACGCACGCATGTGTTCTTGCTGCGCTGTCTTGGTTTGACTTGTTGTTGTGGTTTACTGGCATGTTCACTGGCCACGGCCTTCTTCCCTTTTGTGGGTATAGCTGTCGGACATGCTGTTCCCAAGCCCCCCAACAGCACCGCTGAGCCAGAAGGACATTGAGCAGCACCAGCAGAAGGTCTGTTGCTTCTTGTTCTTGTTGTCCTTGGTTGTTGGCCGGTGACGTGTGCAACGCTCGTGCAGAGGTTAAACGTTTGTGTGCGCAGGCGCGACACATGTGAGCAAGTTCTGAACACACACACACACACACACACACACACACACACACACACACACACACACACACACACACACACACACACACACACACACATGCGCGCATGTGTGCTCGCTTAGGCGTCGGAGAAAGCCCCTGAGCCAGAGCAGAAGGAGGAGGAGACCGCAACCCCTGCGTCCACGGAGTCCAACGACGAAGCCGCCAAGGAAGAGCCCGAGCAGCAGCAGGAGCAGGAGTCTGAGACAACACCCGCTGCAGCCGAGGATGCATCCAAGGACGAGGCAGCCGCTCCCGAGGCCGGTGAGTGAGTGTGCGTGTGCGAGTGTATGGGTTTGAAATGGTTCGTGTTGTAGTGCGCGCCACTCCACATCCGTGGCAACGCGCCTGCTTGCTCACAACACAACAACGCTCACTGCCACTGCATCTGTGGCCCTAATCATCTTGCACTGTCCACAGCAAACCTTCCGCTTGCAGCCACGTACGTGATCATTGGTGGCGGTCCCACCGCCTTCTTTGCCGTTCGCGGCATCATGGACCGGGACAAGAACGCAAAGGTGCGCATGTTACATGCTTGTGCATATGGCCATGCGCACACATTTGCTTTCACGCTGCACTTGCTTGTTCGTCTGTGTGTGTGTGTGCGTATCTGTGTGTCTATGCATGGCTCGCTTACTCACGCACGCACGCATGCACACTCACTTATTCACTCATTTATCCACTCACACACGCACGCATGCACACACATACACACACGCGCGCGCATGTACACTCACTTATTCACTCACTTATTCACTCACGCACACCCACGGAATGCGCGTCAGATCATCATTGTTTCTGCGGAGGAGGACATCCCATATGCGCGCACACCACTTTCCAAGGAGCTCTGGTTCAAGGACCAGACAGACGAGAACGACTTCTCCTTCACGGACTGGGGCGGCCGCACGCGCGAGTGAGCTGTTGTCTTGCTGTTGGCATGTTGTTGCTGTTGTTGTGGTGTCGTCGCATTGCACCGTGTTGCTGCTTCCTCTTAACTGCCAAACACAACACTCACAATACTCCACACACACACACACACACACACACACACACACACACACACACACACACACACATGGTACGAACTGTGCACAGCATCTTCTTCCGCAAGCCGAACTTCTACCAGACGACAGATGAGCTGATGGCCTCCGATGACGCCGGCGTCGCGTTCATCCCAAAGACAAAGGTGCGCTGCGTACTCTGGCCGTTTGTGTCAGTCGTTCATGTGTGTGCATGTGTGTGTGTGTGTGTGTGTCGACAAAACACGCATAAACAGCACGAACAGCACAACCTCACACTCACGCGAATGCCCACCATTCACCACCGCCGCCACCGCCGCTACCACCATCATGCCGTGTTCAGGTGCTGACGATTGACCACTACGACAAGATCCTGGAGCTGGATGACGGGCGCGCCATCCTCTACAACAAGTGCCTCATCGCCACAGGTCCCGCACTTGCATTCCCTCGTCCTGGTGGTGGTGGTGGCGGTCCTCTTCACCAGCGCCAGCATCATCACAGACGCATGTTTGCTTGCCCATCCACAACCGCAACATCGCATACATCTTCACACACACACGCTTTTTCGCTGACCCACATCACTTGTTCAACATGGCATGGTGTGTGCAGGCGGGCGCCCGAAGCGACTGCGGCAGTTTGAGAACAAGGGCGACCTCTCGGATCGCGTCATCTACTTCCGCACCGTACGCACACACACACACGCACACACACACACATACACATACACATACACACACATATGCATTGGAGTTGGGAAGTGCACCCATGCATGAATGATGCATGCGAGAGTGCATACGAAGCCGTTCCCATACTCACGCCTACACTGAACTACAACGTACCGCCTGCCTTCAGGTTGAGGACTACAAGCGCCTTCGTGCTCTGAGCGACAGCGGCAAGGACGTGGCCGTCATTGGTGGCGGTTTCCTCGGCAGGTGCGTGAGTGTGTGCGTGAGTGCGTGCGTGTGTGTGTGGGTCTGTCCATCCCCATGTGTCACCGATGCACCACTCTTCTCGACTCGTCCCCCTCACCACCGCCACCATCACCACTGCCATTTACTTTCCAGCGAGCTGGCTGTTGCCCTCGCCACAAACGGCAAGAAGCACTCTGGCGCTGTCACGCAGGTCTTCCCGGAGAGCGGTGCGTTCAACCACACACTCTTGTGAACACGACACCGCATGACAGTGACTTGGCTTGTTTGCCTGTGTTTCCTCGCGATCCCACCACCACCACCACCACCACCACCACGATTGTGGCCGTCATCTTATCACCGTGCCTTCCTTCCACCCCATTGCAGGCAACATGGCGCAGGTGCTGCCGGAGTACTTGTGCAAGTGGACGACGAAGAAGGTCCGCTCGACCGGTGTGAATGTTGTCACAGATCGCAAAGTCGTCGACGCCTCCTTCAACGGTGCAGTGCGAACCATGTTGTGCTTGCATGCAAAGCAGTGTCGTCTTGCTTGTGGATGGGGCGGAGTCCGCTTGTGGTCGCGTGGTTGCTGCCGTTGTCATGTGCACCAACACGCTCCATTTCCAGCTCACCACCAATCATCGTCCACCCAATTGTTGTTGTGCCGCCATTCATGCGATTCAGCTGAGGAGAAGAAAGTGACGCTGAACCTCGACAACGGCGATGACGTCAAGGCCGACTACGTGCTCGGTAACGCCTCGTCACGCTACACTTTGCACATCTTGCATCATGCCGCCAATGGACACCGCGCTCACATGGGGGAGAGGAAGGACAAGGGCACATGCCCAAACACACACACACACACACATACACACACACACACACGTGCGCATGTATGGGTGCTTCCTCCCTCCCCCTCACCACAGTCACTGTCACGCCTTTTCACTGTCACACGACCCTTCTCCCTCCCAGTTGCCGTTGGGATTGAGCCGAACACGGAGCTTGCGCGTCGGAGTGGTCTTGAGATTGATCCCGTCAAGGGCGGCATCCTCGTCAACTCGGAGCTCGAGGCCAGGCGCGACATCTGGGTGGTGCGTCCAGTGGTGGTGGCAGTCAGCGTTTTCGTGTGTGTGTGTTTGTGCATTTTCATGTGTTCGAGTGTGTTCGTATGTGTGTATGTGTGCGTATGTGTGTGTGTTCGAGTGTGTTGGCGTGTGTGTTTGGAGGGATGGATGGCTGCGCTTGGTGCTGCTGTGGTTGCACGTGTGCGCTGTTGATTATGGACTGTTGTGAGTGTGCTTATCAACAACTCGTTTCACCGCACACCTCCCCTCCCTCAACACAGGCCGGCGACGTTGCGAGCTTTTACGACATGTCGCTTGGCCGTCGTCGCGAGGAGCACCACGACCACGCAGCCGTCAGCGGTGAGCAGCCCATGCACACGGGGCAAGCTGAATGGGGGGTGGGGGTGGGGTGGCGGTGGTTGTGGTGGTGCAGCTCTTGTCTCGATTGGTGCAAGATAGATACACACGCATGTACAATATCTTCTCACCAAACCACCTGCTGCCTCACACATACAAACTGTCCCATGCCATTAAGGGCGCCTTGCTGGAGAGAACATGGCTGGCGCGCGCAAGCCGTACTTCCACCAGAGCATGTTCTGGAGCGACCTTGGCCCCGAGGTCGGATATGAGGCCATCGGTATCGTCGACTCGTCCCTCCGCACCGTCGGTGTCTGGGCAGCCGCTTCGGAGAAGGACACGCCAAAGGTACGCGCAGCATGCCTGCATTGGCGGCGCAAACGTCATACACGTGTGCTGGTACCCTTGTGTGTGCGTGTGTGTTGCAAAGGATGGGTGGTCTTGCTTGTTGCTGGTCACTGACCGACGCCTTCCACTTGCACCCCCTCCACTCTCACCACTGACCACCACCACCGCCACCACCACTGTGTCTGTGGCAGGCTGCGACGGAGGCCGGCAACATCCGGGCCGGTGTTGACGAGTCCAACCCTGCGTCGTCGTCGAGCGGCGAGGGTGTGGACGACAGCAGCAGCAGCGCAGCGCCCACCGCACCCAGCAAGGAATATGGCAAGGTCCGCCCCCTGCTTGATTTGCGTGTTGATTGTGTGTGTGTGTGTGTGTGTGTGTGTGTGTGTGTGTGTGTGTGCGTGCGTGTGTTGGATGATTCAGACGCACGCGATGCGTCTTCGGTGTTCCTCGTGTTCATTTCATTTTGCTTGACGGCTGGCAAGCCGCACCGCCCACCATCGCTGTGCCTTTTCCGCTCATCCTTATGCATGTCACTGCAGGGTGTTGTGTTCTACCTGCGTGACAAGCAAGTCGTCGGTGTGCTTCTCTGGAATGTCTTCAACAAGATTCCCGTGGCCCGAAGGGTGAGACATGCACGTGATGTTGCTCCGCGCTGTGATGCATGTCACCGCGGCCTTGTGCTTGTGTTACACTTCTTCTTTGCCCGCTTCTGCTGCCACCACGTGATGCAATGTTTGGGTTTGCCTCTCATCACACACACACACACACACACACACACACACACACACACACACACACACACACACACACACACACACACACACACACACACACACACACACACACCACCACCACCACCACCACCACCACCACCACCACCACCACCACGCGTGCATGCAGTTGATTCGGGAGAGCAAGGAGTACGATGACGTGTCGGAGCTGACGAAGGTCTTCCGTCTCCACGAAAAGAGCGAGTGATCCGCAGCCAACACCACTCCAGCCGATGCCAGTCACACGTCGTGTTGCTCAACCTTCGACCCCTCAATGCCATGCACCCCCGTGCAATTCTAACCACCACCGCCACCAAGCAACTGCTTGTTTGGGGCGTGTGGCTGTTGTTGTGGTTGGTTCCACCCCTGTTTGTTCGTTGTGTGGCCGTTTCGCTGCGTTGAATACAATCATGAGCGTTATCGTCATCACTGGCGCCTTCACCCGCAACACAATCACGAGTGAAACGTCATTGGGTCGTGTGCTGTTGAGTTGTGTATGCCCTCCTCAGCTACCCAGCGCTGAAGGAAAGGGGAAAGAAGGGGATGGGCACGGTGCGGATGGTGGAGGATGGTTGGCAAAGGGATAACACGCGTGGCATGATAGAAAAGCAGGCGGGAATGAAGATGGAAAGCTGGGAGGAAGCAGGTGAAGGGGGGGGGGGGCGAGGTTGCATAGAAAGGGCTCAACAGCATGATGACCTGTCTTGCGCTGGCGAAGAAGGGACACAGACAGACAAGGCCGAGGAGGCACGCATGCGTGCATGCATGCATGCAGACACAGACACAGACACACAGACACACAGACACAGACACAGACAGACAAAGACACACGCACAAGTTGCCGCTGTTCATTGGAATCATTCGAGAGGTAATCGTCTACTGCTGCAAAGGTCGTGGCGGCCCGCCCGCTATCGCTGCCGATGCGGACGCGGACGAAGAGACCGGTGGGAGGTCATCATCGATTGTGGACCACAACTGACTCACTGTGTCCGGCTGTGTTGGAATGGGAAGCGGCGCATCCCCCTCTGCCAGTAGCGAGTACGCATCCTCCTGCTGCTGGTGTTGGTGTTGGTGTTGGTGTTGGTGTGGTATCGCGGTTGGCAGGGGTGTGGAGTGTGTCGGGTCGGTTGCTTCTGGCGTGGCCTGTGACGAGTGCACACCCTGCGGGTGTTGTAGCTGTTGGTGTTGCTGCTGTTGGTGTTGCTGTAGTTGATGTCCAGGTATTTGCTGTGCACGCGTATCGCCACCGTCATTGTGTGGCGGCTGGTTTCCGTCCACGGGCTGCAGCTCCGACTTGTCCCCGGTTTCGCAGATGAGGAGGGCGTCGATGGGACCGCTCTTGCTCGACAGAATAATGTCATACGGCGAATCATCCTGCAAAACAAACACACACACACACACACACACACACACACACACACACACGCATCATGTTGTGGTGTGAGAAGCAAGGGGAAAAGGCCTGCATGCACCAGCAGCTCGCCACAGAATGGACCTTGGTGTCATGTCAAGACGTGAGCGCGTGCCACAATCGTCCACATGATACACACGCACACACGCAAGCACAGACACACAGACGCACAGACACGCATAGACATGCACACACACACACACGCATAGACGCACAGGCACACAGTCACACACGCACGGAAGAGTGTGGCTCTGGAACGGTCAGCGTTGCGCCTGTTGGGGCTTTGATGGCAAACTTGAGCTGGTTCTTGAGCGTAGGTGTTTGAAGGAGGTCATCTTGGGTCACGTAGGCGTGGAACGGCGTGTCCAGGTCCTGAACCAGCGACTCTGTGGAGTGGACGACGGTACGCACGGCCTGCTGGATGCGTGTCAGCTCGTAATCCAGTTGCGAGATCTCCTGCTTCAACTGTTCGACTTTTGCTCTGTATTCTGCATCGCCAGCAGTGTCTTGTGCCCTGTGGATGTGTGTGTATGATTGTGTGTGTGTATGTATGTGTGTGGGTATGTGTGTGTGTGTGTGGTTAAAGGCGGGGAGGACGAGGTGTGAGGAAGACTATGCCCATGAAGCATGTACGAGCACGCACACACGCACACACACACACAACCACACACGCATGCACACATATGTACGAGCACACGCAAACACACATACTCACTGCCAGGCCACGACGTATTTGCTTGGTTTGGTGATGAGGCCCACGCCCTCCAGTACGTTGACAATGTCATAGATACGCCGCTTCTGCTTGACCTTGAGTCTGGTGTGCGCGGTCTTGAGATCAATGGTTCCGCCGTCCTTGTGCATCAGCTCCATGAACCGGCGCGTCAGCAGCACCAGGCTCTTGCTTGTGCGGCCACGCCCCTGCACGGATGATGACGGTGAGACCTGGGAATCGTCGTCGTCCGCCATCTTGGCGCAGCAGCAGCGGCAGGCGTCGGGGGACAGCAGCAGCAGCAGTGGCACCGTCAATATGCAGCGGCGGTGCGTGGCTTTTGCGCGCCAAAAGAGAAGCGCCAGTCCTGTACAACGGTCAGAATGGCTGGCTGCAACCGATCAACGGTTTCTTGGGTGGTGGTGGTGCTGGTGGAGAGAGCGTGGAGGAGAGGGTGGTCGCTCAAGCGTGCAAATCAACAGGTGCAACCAAGGAACAACAGCAGCCGTGGTGGTAGTGTCAGCGGTGGTGTGAGATGTGACTGTAACGTTCAACCAACAACCAGCAGTGCTGCACACCTCCAACACACGCAACCAAACGGCCAACAAGAAGAGCAACAAGAGCAACAAGAGGTTGTTGTGTGTTTGGCGGTTTTGTTGTTTTCCCGCCAAAATCTCATGCAAGAAGCAGAAGCAGAGGAAGAGAAAGGCGAGAGAAAGTAGAGGAAGCAGACAGTGCACGCCGAACGCAGACATGAGTGAGGTGCAGAGTGCAGAGCTGCCGCGTGAGCATGCGGAGGTGTTTGCAGCGGCCAAGAGCCTGTATCACAAGGATGAGGTTGACCAAGCAGGCGCCATCCTCTCCGATCTCCTCGAAACCATGTGTGTGTGTGTGTGTGTGTGTGTGTGTGTGTGTGTGTGTGTGTGTGCAGCAACAGCGTGTCGTCTTGTTTGTTTCTGACTGAACGCCCAGAGCACCAGCATGCCCTTTGTTTGGTTCTTACTCTCGCTTCTGACTGTGCGTGCATGACATGCAGGGTGGAGCAGTTTGGCCAGCTTGGAGGCCCCTGTGCTCGCGTGTATCAGTTGTACGGTCTCTGTCTCATCGCTTCAGCTCGGTATGCAACCTGGACACAGCAATGAGCCAGGATTGGCAGCCACGACCTCTTGCACACACACACACACACACACACACACACACACACACACACACACACACACACACACACACACACACACACACACACACACAAACACACACACACACACACATACGCACATGTAAGCGATCGCTTTCTCATTCACTCAAATCCTTTCCCCCTCCTCTCTCACGAATCACATCACCAATCCCGCAGGAAGGAGGCACCGATGATGGCTGCTGAGGACCTGATGCGGCTCGCAGACCCATCGGCACAGGCAGCAGCACCGTCCGCAGCACCTGCAGCATCTGCAGCATCCGCGTCATCGACCAGCAAAGGCGCCGCCTCTGCGTCGGCATCCTCAAAGCCTTCCACGGCCTCAACGACAGAAAAGAAGGCAGAACAGTCGCCCCGCGATGGCAATGACGACGACGACGACGATGATGGCCAACTCGACGATGATGATGAGGGTGATGGGGATGAGAAGGCAGGTGACAATCAGCAGGAAGGGCAGGCGGCGGAAGGTGATGGCGAGCAAGAGGACGACGCATCCCTGGTGCAAGTTGGGTGGGAGTGTCTGGAGTGTGCGCGCGTCATCTACAGCCGTCTCCCCGACAGCGAGGAGACGCGCACGCGACAAGCCGACGTCCACTTTGAGCTCGGCTCCGTCTACCTGGAAACAGACCAGTACCGCGAGGCGGAGGAGGAACTTGGTGTGTGTTGTGCGTGTGCGTGTGCGTGTGTGTGTGTTTGTGTGAGTGAGTGAGTGAGTGTGTGCGTGTGTGTGTATGTGTATGTGTGTGTGTGTATGTGTATGTGTGTGCGTGTGAGTGTGTGTGTGTGTGTGTGTGCAATCGGTTGTGTTCCATGCCCCTACGTCGTTTCCTGTCTAACATCGCCTCCTTGCATCTTGTCTCCGCCACGACTCCTGCAGAGCAATGTGTGGCGCTGCGCCGCAAATGGCGACCAAGCACACGTGATCTCGCGCAAGCGTACGTCTCTCCCGCTCTCTCGCACAGACACACACACTCTCTCGCACAGACACACATACACACTCTCTGCCTCCCTGTCTCCTGTCTCCTGTCTCTCGGGCGCATTCGCACATCCTCTCCCCCCTTCTCTTACGCTGTGTATCTGCATGTGCGACCCCAGGTTGTTCCAGCTGGGCATCGCACACCGGCAACTGAAGCAGAGCCAAAAGGCGATTGCCGCCTTTTCCGAAGCCGTCGACATCCTCGATGCCCTCATCCGTGCGTACACACACACACACACACACACACACACACACACACACACACACACACACACACACACACACACACACACATCTGATGTGCTTGTGCTCATCGTCCATCACTCCACCGTCCCAACACTCCACGACTTCTCCCCACCATCATCACCAGGTGAGGTTGATGGGAAGAGCGACAAGCGGTCCCAGCGTTCTCTCCGCGATCTCAAAGCCGTTCGAGCAGAGGTGGCCGCACACAGGATGCAAGCAATGCAGCAGGCTGTGGCGCCAACAGCCAGCTCGTCTGGAAACGTGCGTCGTTGTGTGTGTGTGTGTGTGTGCGTGTGTGTGTGTGCGTGTGTGCGTGTGTGTGCGTGCGTGCGTGAGTGCGTGTGTGTCGTGTATGTGTGTGTTGTGACGCAACTCAGGCTCGCGTTGCTGTTGAGAGAAGCTTGGTTCATCTCACTTGTCACACACACACACACACACACACACACACACACACACACACACACACACACACACACACACACACACACACACACACACACACACACACACACACACACACACACACACACACACACACACACACACACACACACGTACGACAGGTTGCGAGCATGACGGACACGTTCGATGCGCCGACGGTGACGTCGCCAACAACACACATTGCCGCCGTCAAGCCGCGCAAGAAGACCAAGGCCAAGAACAAGGCAAAGGCAACGGCAGATACAAAGGCGAAGGTGGTACCGAGCAAAGGCGATGATGGCCAAGCAGTGAGTCACACGTGTCAGTGCCTTGCATCGTTGTTCTGGTTGATATTGTCTGCATGTGTGGAACGCGAACGTGAACATGCGTGCACTCACCCATGCGTTGTATTGCGTGTGCGGTTCCACTCACCCTGCTGTGTAGGATGCCAAGAAAGCGAAGATGTCCAAGGAATGAACAAGGCGGCCGCCACCTCCAACACAGTTCTCCTCTTCCCCATATGTTGCAGTCGTCTCATCACAAACACGCTGTTCATTCACTTGTGGTCCACACAGCAAACCAGTACACCACAGTTATCCATCAACACATGACACACGACACGGCAGCACGCAGAGAGGACCCAAAGCGGGAGTTGTGGGGAGAAAGAAAGAAGGGTGAAGAACACTTACACAAGCACACATTGACACATGAACTAGACAGGAGCACAGACAACAGTTCACGACAGATGGTTGGTTGGCTGTTGGTTGTCGATGGTAGTGGTACGCTTAGTGGTGCTCCTCGTCACCGTGCTCGTGCAGGTGGTCCCAAGGATGCTCAAAGCCCTGAATATGGCGAGAGGAGGTGGGGTGGGGTCAAGAGTCAATACAAGCCAGTCCATGAACAACAAACACATGTGTGTGTGTGCAAAACATGTGCAAACTGTGACAAGCACAGGTGTAATCGGTGACAGCAGCAAGCTCATGCGTACCAAGAGGTGGGGAAGGTCGTGCTTTGCCCTCCACAGAATCCAGAACCACATCACTGCGCCCATGCCCGTGGCCGCATACGAGTACCTGCGTCAAGCGCACAGGAACAGCAAGGGTGGCAGCAGAGTTAACGATGCGCGAGAACCACAAGCAACATCATTCCGTTTTAAGTGGGAGAAGGTTGACGAATGAACAGCTCAGCACAAAGACGCAAGCAAGGAGGGAAACAAGGACGAGGGCGAAGTAACGCTCAAACAATCACAACAACGGTTAATTCGACACTACCAACGTACATTGGGCTTGGCTCAATGGGCGTGACACTCTCGGAGTACTTGTGTGCATCTGCGCCACCGTGAGATGCATTGCGCGCCCCTTGACGAAGAGGTGCGGCGCGTGCGCGCATCGCCTGCACATAAAGCGGAACATAAAGAAACAGCGACAAATGAACCACAATGACAAGCAGCAATGTCTGGTGGTGCCTTCTTACACACACAGACATACACACACACACACACACACAGACACAGACACACACAGACACACAGACACACAGACACACACACACATACACACAGACACACACACAGACACACACACAGACACACACACACACACACACACACACACACACAAACACACACACCCTTGCCAGCAGTCGGTGCATCATCTTCGAGGTTGTGTGCTTATGGAAAAGTGACGAATAACTTCAGCAAAAATTCCGCAAGCTAGTCATGCTGCCTTCGCCCTCTGTGTTTCGGGGAACGCTGTATTGTATGACCAGAGATGGAACGGAGCGTAACGGGCGGGTAGGAGAAAGGTGAATGAAGGCTGTGGGGGAGGACAAGCGACGGCAGCAAGGCGACATTCAGTATGGAAGGGCAAAACAACGGGCAGGTGGTGGGGGAACGAAAAGCGGGAAGGACGAAAAGTAGAGGGGGAACGGGAAGGACCACTGGACCACCAAACAGAAACAAGTGTGCTTGGGAGGAAACGGTGAACCAAAGCCAGCTGTAACGTGCCAACACGTGAAAGGGCCGACAAAGGCGAACAGGCGGGATGATGAAGAATCTACACGCACTGCAGAGGAAAGTTGATAGCACCGTAAAATGGCGGATTGCAGAGGAAAGAGTGAGTATTTGCCGTGTTTCCTCGCAAGAACAAAGAAATACAACAAGAGCCGATGTGCTCGTGCATGCACAACGAAAGGAACGAAGGAATGGAAGCTTGCAAAAACGTTGTACCGTCAACGAACGCAGAATGGCAGAAGACTATCCAGTACCATGGAACAAGGAAGCGACAAAACAACAAAGCAACAATCTGCCATGAAACAGCAATGGCAAGCGTGAGCTGAGAGTGTGAAGGAGGGGGATGACGAGACGAGACGCCTAGATGTAACACCGAACCAACGAGGAAACGACACCAACAACCTTGTTGGCGGACGGGTGGCGGGCCGTTGCGTTCAGGCGTTCAGGCCTCAAACACGAGGATGCCGCGCACGAGGACACAGGACGGGTCGTTGATCACAATCTCGGCGGCGGTGCGCTTGCTGGCCCATTCTGTGGGTGCGAGGGGGAATGCGTCAGCCTTGCTGCCGGTGCTGAAATCGACGACGGCAACATGGGCGTCGTGTCCGCCAACGAGCGGCTTGCCGTTAAAGGTGACAGCGTCCGGCACTGGGTATGGGTTGCCATACTGCACGTCACACACCAGGACCACCCGGAACTGCTTGCCTGCAGGCAAATTCAGGTGCTGCAGCTCAGGCGGCACATCCTTACACTTCTTCGTGTACTCGAGAGCATAGTCGAGGTCGTGCGTAAAGTAGAAGCCAGCACCGTACCAGCCATTGTCAGTCTTCTGCAGCTGTGCGAAATCGCCGCCCAGGATGCTCATGGCCACAGCAAACGACGGCACGCCATGGAACACGCGCTGCAGGCGAAGATGCACATCAGGCTGCATCATGGCCGGGTCCAGCACCTTGTACGATGAAGCGCCAGCAGGGTGGAGGGTGGCGCGAGCAAGGACAGCAGCCTCCTCGGCGTTGATGGGCGCACCCGTTGCCTGACCCATCTGGTACTTGGGATGGAACGGGTGGTTGGCGCTGCTCATGTGACCACGATAACGGGTCTGGTTGCGGTGCACGGCGCCGTTGAAGGCAGCATTCTTCTGGCTGCACTGCACAACAGCGACACCAGCAACGGTCTTGCCAAAGGGCTGCAGAGGAGCTGCTGTTGCTTCATCACTTGAGCGGCCGCCAGCTTCCGTGATCATCTGTCGTGTGGTTGTGGGGTGGGAGACAAGAGAAGAGTGGGTGACCGGTGAGTGTGAAAGGGAGTGATGAAGGGATGGGATGAAGGGGCGTGATTAACATGTCGCAGCAACCCATTGCTTCACACGAATACGCGCGCACACACACACACACACACACACACACACACACACACACACACACACACAATCTCACCTGATTGGCGATGGCGATGGCCTTGTCGTGGGCAGCGCCAACCGCAGCAATGCGCACTGACGCGCGGGTTGGATGAGTCACCATGAACGACTGCAGTGGTTCGAGGACGTTGGGCTGCCACTTCCACGCGGCACTGGCAGGACCGTGCAGCTGCTCGTGTTGCTGTTCCATATCGACTGCGTGCTGTTCTTTGGCGGCTGTGTACTGCCCACCCAGCGTGCCTTGCAGCTGAACAAACGATGGTCGGTTGCCGCTGACGTCAAAGCACTGACCAAGCACCTGCTGCACCGCATCGCTCAGCCTGCGACCATCAACCTCAACGTCAAGCGGGAGGTATCTGCCCTTCTCATACGCTCTGGCAATTGTGGAGATGTTCGCGCCACCCAGCGCAGCGTATGACCTTCAAAACCATGTCTTGCTTCATCACTTGAGCGGCCGCCAGCTTCCGTGATCATCTGTCGTGTGGTTGTGGGGTGGGAGACAAGAGAAGAGTGGGTGACCGGTGAGTGTGAAAGGGAGTGATGAAGGGATGGGATGAAGGGGCGTGATTAACATGTCGCAGCAACCCATTGCTTCACACGAATACGCGCGCACACACACACACACACACACACACACACACACACACACACACACACACAATCTCACCTGATTGGCGATGGCGATGGCCTTGTCGTGGGCAGCGCCAACCGCAGCAATGCGCACTGACGCGCGGGTTGGATGAGTCACCATGAACGACTGCAGTGGTTCGAGGACGTTGGGCTGCCACTTCCACGCGGCACTGGCAGGACCGTGCAGCTGCTCGTGTTGCTGTTCCATATCGACTGCGTGCTGTTCTTTGGCGGCTGTGTACTGCCCACCCAGCGTGCCTTGCAGCTGAACAAACGATGGTCGGTTGCCGCTGACGTCAAAGCACTGACCAAGCACCTGCTGCACCGCATCGCTCAGCCTGCGACCATCAACCTCAACGTCAAGCGGGAGGTATCTGCCCTTCTCATACGCTCTGGCAATTGTGGAGATGTTCGCGCCACCCAGCGCAGCGTACTTGCCATGGTACCAGGGCTTGATGTTGAGGAACAGCTCCCACACCAGAACAGCAAAGGAAAACACGTCCGTGTCCATGCGGAGCTCCTGTCCCTCCAAGAGCTGCTCGGGCGATGCCCACAGCGGTGTGCCACCACCATGTGTCAGCACGGACTTGTCTGCCGACTTGAAGGTGCTCAGGCCAAAGTCCGTCACCTTGGCGGAGAGCGATGCGTCCAGCAGTACGTTGGGCGACTTGAGGTCGCGGTGCACGACGTTGTGGGCGTGAAGGAACGCCATGGCACAGGCCACCTCAAATGCAACGCGAAGACAAGTTGGCTCGTCAAGCAGCTGCTTCTTCACGTGCAACAGGTCGTAGAGGGACCCGTTCTCGGCCCAGCTCAGCACAAAGGCCAGCGTCTGGCTCTGCTCATCGTGGGTGAGGCCAAGGAAGTGCACAATGTTGGGATGACGGAGGGAGAGCAGGATGAGCGCCTCGCGTCGCAACTGCTTCAAATGGTCTGGAACGTCCTCAGACCCAGCAACGCATGCGATGATTTCGGAGAGGCGAGGGCGATTCTGGACGGGCATTTGCTTGAGAGCAACCGGCTGTCCTGCCAGCTCCGCCTTGAAGAGAGAACCAAAGGCGCCACCAACGGGCTTGCCGTTGATGTCGAATACTCGCACTTTCCCCACAAAACGGGACGACGGGATGTTCAGGTTCAACACGCCCTCTGTATGCAGACGTAAGAGGTGGTATGCAGACGATAATTGATGAAGGCGAGAACCGTGTGGGTTGCAGATCTCAAGCACAATCAACGCAAGTACTAAAGTGGACGTTGTGCAATCAACACCACCAACAGAACTGCACTGACCGAGCTGCTCTTCCCAGTTGTCCTTGAGTTCTACGCGTGTCTTGAAGAAGGCGTTCTCCTGTGCCAACTGTTGCGAATGCGATTCTGGCACACAAGAAGAAGGGATGGGGTTGGAGTGAGGAGGAAAGCAACTGAGAAAACCAAGAAGAGAGCAGCGAGCCACCCCCGCAAAAACCACCCTCTGTCAACAGTCACGCACAACGTTACCAAAGTGCTTGACGATGTCTTCAGAGTTGCTGAGAGCTTCACTCAACGCAGTAACTTGTTGCTCAAGCTCAGCGATGCGCGCATCTGAAGGTGGGGCGGATGAGGGAGTTGGAAGGTGTAGTGAGAGGAAATGGGGAGCACGGGACAAAGGACGGAGAGAGGGAAGGACACGGTGGAGACGTTGGCAATCACATCCACTCACCTGCATCGTTGAGGGAGGACGTCTTGGAAGCCAGCTGCTGCTGGACTGACTCGAGGTTCTGCTGCAGCTTTGCGTTTGCTTGTTGAACCGCACTGAGTTCCGCATCTGTGTCATGTCAGGTACACCGTGTGGCGTGGCGTGGAAACATGAGACAGGGTGACGCAGAGAAACTGTGTACAGAAGCACAGTGGTGGCTGCTTACTTTTCTCTTGAAGCTTCTTCTTGAGCGCAATCTCCGACTGGTATGAGAATACAATGTTGAAGGTGAATGCGTGAAACGTGTGAGTTTGTGGGCACAATGGAAGAGCAATACAGGTCGGGTTCAACTGGAGAGCGACAACGCACCGAAGGCTTGGCCGATGAGCCTGGCGAAGACGGGGGAGCGACTGCTGCGTGTAGTGGGTGGGAAGGTTGCGGCGTGTTTTGCTGGCGGCGCTCGTTCATGCGCTTGTCAAAGGCGTGTCTCACATCTTCGTTTTCACCGTCACTAACAGAACAGCATCGAGGTAAACGGCAAGAGTGGTGTGGGGTCAGGCAGCAACATCGTCACGCAGTCGCTCGGCTGCGCGGGGTTGGGTGTCGAATTGCATTGCACGTATCAAACAGGACATTGAACGTACAACTTGACGGTGATGTTGCGATGGGGATCGAGCGCATTGGCGATGGTGATGGCGCGGTCGGCAGTCATCCAGAATCGGCTCAAACTGCAGGAGAGAGGAACAAGGAATTAGATTGTGAGAAGAAATGGTTGATGTGACATTCCCCGAAGAATGCCAATGGCAACACGATATGTCGCGCCTGAAAGCGCACGGGGCAGAGCAAACGTACTCCAGGGTCTGCAGGCAGTGGTTGGACTTGAGAGCAACAGCAAGGGCGTCGATGTACGCGTCACTGCAAAAGGCCAAAAGGCAATGCACAATGATGGACATATTACATACAAGTCACACAACAACCGTGAAACCAAACGTATGCAGCGCATCATCACCATCATCATCCACAATAGTACAGTACACTCTCGTGTGAGCGCGTGAGGCATATGAGTGTGTGAGCGGGTCAGCTACAAGCATCCGTCACTCAACGCAAACTCACAACACTTGTCACCAACAGAGTCCACAACACATGCACCCAAGCACTCAATTGCGCAAACAAACCTCGCTCAACCACAACAACAACACAAACCATCACAAACACACACCACACTCCCATCACCTTCCTCAGCACAACACCATGCACAACGGACACAGCGGACAATCACAACACAAACATCAACACAAACATCAACGCATGTGCAGACTGCGAGTCAACGTACCGACTGTTCAGTCACACGTTCCACGCAACAAAGTTGTAGTTGCGCATTCAGCCGCAACGTCATGCCATGCCACGTCGTGTCATGCCATGCCATGTCATGTCAAATGGTGGTTCCCAAGAGCAACAAAACACAAAAAGCGACACAAACAAAACGTATGCAGCGCATCATCATCATCATCATCCACAATAGTACAGTACACTCTCGTGTGAGCGCGTGAGTATATGAGTGTGTGAGCGGGTCAGCTACAAGCCTCCGTCACCCAACGCAAACTCACAACACTTGTCACCCAACAGAGTCCACAACACATGCACCCAAGCACTCAATTGCGCAAACAAACCTCGCTCAACCACAACAACAACACCAACCATCACAAACACACACCACACACTCCCATCACCTTCCTCAGCACAACACACAATCACAACAGACACAACAGACAATCACAACACAAACACCAACACACACACATCAACGCATGTGCAGGCTGCGAGTCAACGTACAGGCTTTTCAGTCACACGTTCCACGCAGCAACAAAGTTGTAGTTGCGCATTCAGCCGCAACGTCATGCCATGTCATGCCATGCCACGTCATGTCAAATGGTGGTTCCCAAGAGCAACAAAACACAAAAAGCAACACAAACAAAACGTATGCAGCGCATCATCATCATCATCATCCACAATAGTACAGTACACTCTCGTGTGAGCGCGTGAGGCATATGAGTGTGTGAGCGGGTCAGCTACAATCATCCGTCACCCAACGCAAACTCACAACACTTGCCACCCAACAGAGTCCACAACACATGCACCCAAGCACTCAATTGCGCAAACAAACCACGCTCAACCACAACAACAACACCAACCATCACAAACACGCACCACACACTCCCATCACCTTCCTCAGCACAACACCATGCACAACGGACACAACAGACAATCACAACACAAACATCAACACAAACATCAACGCATGTGTAGGCTGCGAGTCAACGTACGGGCTGTTCAGTCACACGTTCCACGCAACAAAGTTGTAGTTGCGCATTCAGCCGCAACGTCATGCCATGCCATGTCATGCCACGTCATGTCAAATGGTGGTTCCCAACAGCAACAAAACACAAAAAGCAACACAAACCAAACATATACAGCGCATCATCATCATCATCATCCACAATAGTACAGTACACTCTCGTGTGAGCGCGTGAGGCATATGAGTCTGTGAGCGGGTCAGCTGTAAGCATCTGTCACCGAACGCAAACTCACAACACTTGACACCCAACAGAGTCCACAACACATGCACCCAAGCACTCAATTGCGCAAGGTACAAACGCACTAGCTCAACCACAACAACAACACCAACCATCACAAACACACACCACACACTCCCATCACCTTCCTCAGCACAACACCATGCACAACGGACAATCACAACGGACAATCACAACACACACATCAACACAAACACATCAACACATGTGCAGGCTGCGAGTCAACGTACTCGCTGTTCAGTCACACGTTCCACGCAGCAACAAAGTTGTAGTCGCGCATTCAGCCCGCACCGTCCATGTCATCCATGTCATGGCACGTCATTCAAATGGAGGTTTCCACCAGCAACAAAACCCAAAAACCAACACAAACCAAACGTATGCAGCGCATCATCATCATCATCATCATCATCCACAATAGTACAGTACACTCTCGTGTGAGCGCGTGAGGCATATGAGTGTGTGAGCGGGTCAGCTACAATCATCCGTCACCCAACGCAAACTCACAACACTTGTCACCCAACAGAGTCCACAACACATGCACCCAAGCACTCAATTGCGCAAACAAACCTCGCTCAACCACAACAACAACACAAACCATCACAAAAACACACCACACACTCCCATCACCTTCCTCAGCACAACACCATGCACAACGGACACAACAGACAATCACAACACAGACATCAACACACACACATCTACGCATGTGCAGGCTGCGAGTCAACGTACAAGCTGTTCAGTGACACGTTCCACGCAGCAACAAAGTTGTAGTTGCGCATTCAGTCGCAACGTCATGCCATGCCACGTCATGTCGTGTCATGTCATGTCATGTCAAATGGTGGTTCCCAAGAGCAACAAAACACAAAAAGCAACACAAACCAAACGTATGCAGCGCATCATCATCATCATCATCCACAATAGTACAGTACACTCTCGTGTGAGCGCGTGAGTATATGAGTGTGTGAGCGGGTCAGCTACAAGCATCCGTCACCCAACGCAAACTCACAACACTTGACACCCAACAGAGTCCACAACACATGCACCCAAGCACTCAATTGCGCAAACAAACCACGCTCAACAACAACAACAACACAAACCAACACAAACACATACCACACACTCCCATCACCTTCCTCAGCACAACACCATGCACAACGGACACAACACAACACAAACACCAACACACACACATCAACGCATGTGCAGGCTGCGAGGTCAACGTACGCGCTGTTCAGTCACACGTTCCACGCAACAAAGTTGTAGTTGCGCATTCAGCCGCAACGTCATGCCATGCCATGTCATGTCGTCGCCATGCCAAGTCATGTCAAATGGTGGTTCCCACAGCAACAAAACACAAAAAAGCAACACAAACCAAACGTATACAGCGCATCATCATCATCATCATCCACAATAGTACAGTACACTCTCGTGTGAGCGCGTGAGGCATATGAGTCTGTGAGCGGGTCAGCTGTAAGCATCTGTCACCGAACGCAAACTCACAACACTTGTCACCCAACAGAGTCCACAACACATGCACCCAAGCACTCAATTGCGCAAACAAACCACGCTCAACCACAACAACAACACCAACCATCACAAACACGCACCACACACTCCCATCACCTTCCTCAGCACAACACCATGCACAACGGACACAACAGACAATCACAACACAAACATCAACACAAACATCAACGCATGTGTAGGCTGCGAGTCAACGTACGGGCTGTTCAGTCACACGTTCCACGCAACAAAGTTGTAGTTGCGCATTCAGCCGCAACGTCATGCCATGCCATGTCATGCCACGTCATGTCAAATGGTGGTTCCCAACAGCAACAAAACACAAAAAGCAACACAAACCAAACATATACAGCGCATCATCATCATCATCATCCACAATAGTACAGTACACTCTCGTGTGAGCGCGTGAGGCATATGAGTGTGTGAGCGGGTCAGCTACAAGCCTCCGTCACCCAACGCAAACTCACAACACTTGTCACCCAACAGAGTCCACAACACATGCACCCAAGCACTCAATTGCGCAAACAAACCTCGCTCAACCACAACAACAACAACAACACAAACCAACACAAACACATACCACACACTCCCATCACCTTCCTCAGCACAACACCATGCACAACGGACACAACAGACAATCACAACACAAACATCAACAAACATCAACGCATGTGCAGGCTGCGAGTCAACGTACGCGCTGTTCAGTCACACGTTCCACGCAGCAACAAAGTTGTAGTTGCGCATTCAGCCGCAACGTCATGCCATGCCATGTCATGCCACGTCATGTCAAATGGTGGTTCCCAACAGCAACAAAACACAAAAAGCAACACAAACCAAACGTATGCAGCGCATCATCATCATCATCATCATCATCCACAATAGTACAGTACACTCTCGTGTGAGCGCGTGAGGTATATGAGTGTGTGAGCGGGTCAGCTACAAGCATCCGTCACCCAACGCAAACTCACAACACTTGTCACCCAACAGAGTCCACAACACATGCACCCAAGCACTCAATTGCGCAAACAAACCTCGCTCAACCACAACAACAACACAAACCATCCCAAAAACGAACACACACTCCCATCACCTTCCTCAGCACAACACACAATCACAACAGACACAACAGACAATCACAACACAAACACCAACACACACACATCAACGCATGTGCAGGCTGCGAGTCAACGTACAGGCTGTTCAGTCACACGTTCCACGCAGCAACAAAGTTGTAGTTGCGCATTCAGCCGCAACGTCATGCCATGTCATGCCATGCCACGTCATGTCAAATGGTGGTTCCCAAGAGCAACAAAACACAAAAAGCACACAAACCAAACGTATGCAGCGCATCATCATCATCATCATCCACAATAGTACAGTACACTCTCGTGTGAGCGCGTGAGGCATATGAGTATGTGAGCGGGTCAGCTACAAGCATCCGTCACCCAACGCAAACTCACAACACTTGTCACCAACAGAGTCCTCAACACATGCACCCAAGCACTCAATTGCGCAAACAAACCTCGCTCAACCACAACAACAACACCAACCAACACAAACACATACCACACACTCCCATCACCTTCCTCAGCACAACACAATGCACAACGGACACAACAGACAAGCACAATACAAACATCAACATGCAGGCTGCGAGTCAACGTACGGGCTGTTCAGTCACACGTTCCACGCAGCAACAAAGTTGTAGTTGCGCATTCAGCCGCAACGTCATGTTGTGTCATGTCGCGTTCCACACCCAACGCGCGCGCACGAGTCGTTCGGGTTTCATATGTGTCCACGGCACCGTGTTCCATGATCGCGCACATGCAACGTGTGGCACACAGTCGTCAATGAAATGTTCAAGAGGAGGCGGTGAGCGCGAGACTTGATTCTTCTTGTGAACCTCATAACCTCATTTGCGCAAGTCGTCAATTCAGTTGAGCGGACACAGCAACACTGTCTCATGAGCGTCGCATTACATTACTGTTCACCATCACCACAACGTTATCGCGTCTTCACATTTCGTTGCTACAGCACATGCATGCTCACTCAAGTTCAACAGCTATGACTTACGCTCTGCGGTCCAAGAAGGAGAAGAAATTGAGGTGTGATAAAATGGGGCATGGGCGGCAGGAACAAGAGGTGAGCAAGCGACCAAACACGAATGTAAATATTACCCGTGACTGTATGCATGCTCCCCGTCCAAATAAACGCTTGCTAGCTACCAAGCAGCTATCCCTTCACATTTTCAGCAGGACTCACTTGAAGGTTGGTCCACATGTGTTGTTGGCGATGGATCGCAGCTCATCCTTAGCGTCCTGGTGAAGCCAGAACATCGCCGCCAGCTTGGTTTCCAGCTCCTGGGAGGTCATGACTTGTTGTTGTCGATGAATGCTCCTTCAGGTGTCTTGAGTGTGTGTTCACACAACTTTTTGTGCAAGAGTGTGGCTGTGTACTGTTGCCTGCAGGCAAAGGCAGAAGGCAAGCCTGCGAGAGTGTGATGCTTCTGTCCTGTTGTTCTTGTTGTCCTGTTCAGCCACAGCTGTTTTCACTCACAAACAAAAAGGTGTGAGAATGCCAAGGCGGTGCGTGTGGTGTGTGTGTGTGTGTGCCAGGCCTTTGGTTAAGGTGAGAAGGAAGGTCAAGCCTCGTTGTTGGTGTTGAGTCGTTTCGGTGCGTGCGGACAGTGGCTGGGGTGTTGTGGTTCTGGTGGTGTTAGGGTGACTGTGTGCTTTGTTTTGTTTTGTTTGGCTGGAGGAAGTTTGTGGTGTGTTTTCCTGCGAATTTTCACCAAGCAAAGCCACCAACATCAATTCTGACTTTCCACACCTCGGCAATTTTGCCCTTCTCCCCAGCAAACCAAACTCACAACATCGCCCTTTCCTGCTCGCTCGCTTGCTTGCCATGCCGTGCTGTGACTCGACTGAGTTTTACTTCCATTCCATTACAGACAACCAATGATCGACCTCCCTCTACCTCCTTCTCTGTCCTCACACGTCTGATGCCGGCACATGGTGCTCACGCTGCTTTTCACCTTCGCTTCCTTTTCCCCTCGATTCCACCACCACGATATCTCGAACACCACCACCACTTACTTCCTCTTCCTCTTCTTCTCCATCCACTTCCTCCTCCTCCTCATCCTCTTCAAACTCCACTAAGTCCTCTTCCTCCTCTTCCTCCACCCCTTCTTCTTCTTCCTCCTGCAGAGCTTCCACACCACTTTCCCTTTCCTGCGACCCTCTCTTCCCTGGTTGCCCTCTTCCTTTCTTGTGCTTGTTCTTCTTCTTCAGCCCTGCCGCTGCTGTCTTGGCCGTGTTGAGTGTGCGGGAGATGAGCCGCAGCGCCGGTTTCGCCCCAATCGACGACGCGCGCGTCGCCCTCAGCTCCTCCCGCACAACGGGCTGGTGCGAGTGAGTGAATGAATGAATGAATGAATGAATGAGTGAGTGAGTGAGTGAGTGAGTGAGTGAGTGAGTGAGGGCAAGCGAACCCAGACGCTCGCTGTCACCAAAGCACACAACGAGAACGCACGGCCATCCTCACCGTGGCGACAACAATGCGTCCATCCTTGAGACCCACAACAAGAAAGCGGTCGTCTGGGGATATCGTGAGCGCCGTCACGGGCGCACCAATCGACAGCCGCTGCTTGCGCTCCAACCTACAACCAGCCAAAATAAGCAAGCAGGTGGTGAGTTGTAGGAATCGGGCACACACACACACACATACACACACATACACAGACACATACACAGACACATACACACACACACACACACACGCACACACACACACACACACACACACACACACACACACACACACACACACACACACACACACACACACACACACGTGAGGGCGTCGAGGAAGAGGACTTCAGCGCCGCGTCCGGCGACGAGGAGGTGGGAGCCGTCCACCATCCACGCCATGGCCGCAATGTGCTGCATCTCCGTGGTGACGGCAAGCAGCTCACCGTTGCAGCTGTACAGCGCAATGGAGTACCGCCGCCGCTTCCTGTTCACCTCCAGGCTGAAGGCGCAGCCGACGGCAACGCGCCCATCGCAGCTCACCGCCGTGGCGAAGATGCGCGGCGCAGCGTGGCCGTGTTGCCGCAGCAGCGACACCGCACCCCCAGCACCACTCGTCCCATTGCTGTTGTCGCCACCCTCGTTGTCGTTGTTGTCGCCGTCGGGAACGGTTTCGGGGGACATTGGCGACGTGAACGTATCGCCACCACCACTGCCACCACCGCCACCACTGTCCTCATCGCCGTCCCCTGCTGTTGCGGCGTGACCGTTCTCTTGCATCGCTTACATTCTCCCTCCCTCCCTCCCTCTGTTCTGTTACTGCTTCGCTTAGTTGGTTCCATTACGGGCTGGCTAGTTGAGCGGCGGAAGTTGCAGTGTTGTGGGGTCTGTTGTCGTGTCGAGCGTGGCCTGGTCCGCGAAGAAACGGTCATATCACATCGAAAACGACAACGCGCGGGACGTGATGTGAGCGCCCAGCAGAAGTTTGCAACAGCCCACTAAGCAGACAGACACACACGTGGTTGCGTATTTCTTATTGGTGTCGTGCATGCAGCGAGCGCAGCGACCTCACCGTGATGGGGTGGCCGCAGATGAGGAGGCGAAGACGGTAGCTGAACACGCGCCATTCTGCCTCTGTAAACGGAGCGACAGTACCGCCATACAGCCGTGATACTGCAGAGCACACAGCACACTGACGCGGACACCGAAGCCAACGGGCAAACAAAGAGATTGGTGAACGCAAATCAAGGAAAGGAGTGTGGATGTTTGATCTTCAAAAGATGTTCGCAAAGACACACACACACACACACACACACACACACACACACACACACACACACACACACACACACACGCACACACACACACACACACACACACACACACACACACACACACACACACACACACACCTGGGAGCGATCGACGCAGGTTGCACGGCGAAGGCACTCGAGAATGATGTCCTCGCAGTTGACGGCGGGCCCACGCAGCGCGTCCTGGCGCTGTCGTGACAGCGACGCCGCCCGTGTCCCGGGTTGGTTCGCCCCGCACTGGCCACGGTGCTTCAGTCGCACAAACCACGCGTGCGCCCCTTTCACCTGTGTGGGCGTGGCCTTGGAGCAGCGGCGCAGAAACGCGCGCACACACGTCTCCGGCACTTGCACTGTTCCACCGCCACCATCGCAGTGCGTGCCACCACCACCACCACCACCACGTCGAAGGGCCGCCCAGAGGGCAACCGGGTGACGAGGGCGCAGCGTGCCCGAGAGTTGCTCAGCAGTCACGGCACCAACCGTGCCGTGCACGTAGCAGGCATCGCCGACCACTTGTCCCTCATCCTCCTCATCGTCATTGCCATCGTCGTCACTGTCGTCATTGCCGTCATCGTCACTGGCCGTGGCGGCCGTCAGTTTGGCACGCTTCTGGTCACGTGCACCCTCAGCGTTGTCGCCGACACGACGCGTTTCCTTCTGCCCACCCTTGCCCACTTGTTCTCCTCCGGCCTGTACGGGTAGGGACAACGGGGTGTCGTTGTTCACGGTCGATTGGCTGGCTTGTGTGCTCTCCCCGTCGTTCTCGCCACCCTTACCATCGCCAGCATCACAGGTATCATCATCAACGCGTGTTGTCTGTGTCACCAGCTGCTGCGTGCCAATGCCCTCCGTGTCCTGTTCCGTGTCGTCTTCCGTCTGCATCGAATCCTCACCACCACCCGCCTCCTCAGCCGTGTCTCCGTCCCCTTCAGTTTGTGTCTCATCAATGCCGCTAACGTTGGCGCGAGCATCGGCTTGTTGTTGTTGTGTTCGTTTGGTGTCGTCACCATCAGAAGTGCACTTTGCGCGCTTGGCAGGGCTGCTGCTGTTGTTGCTGTACCCATGCTGATGTTGCCGTTGTTGCTGCATCTGTCCTCCTCCTCCTCCTTCTCCTCCCCTGTCTTCCATCTGCTTCACTTCCTGCTTCACTTCCTGTGTCACTGCTTGCTCTTCTTCTCCCGCCCCTGTGCGCTTGACACTGCGACGACCAGTGCTGCGACGTCCACTCTTCCTCCTCCTTCCTCTCCGCCCACCACGCGGCTTGCGTTTGCTTTTGCCGATGTTGGCAGGCGGTTCTTGCTGGTTGTTGTCTGTCACGGCCGCCCCCGTATCGTTGTCGTCGTTGTCGTCATCGTTGCCGGTGGTGGTTGTGGTGCTCCTGCGCTTGCTTCGTCTGCGGCTGCGCGGTGTTTGCGATGCGACACGCAAGCGCCGCCCACTCCGCAGCTGCTGCGTGTCCGCGCACGAGTCGCAGTGCTCAATCAGGTCCTCCATCAGCGAAAACTCCTCACCACAGATGGGACAGTGCAGGTCCACGCCACCATCTGGCGCGTCAGCGGTGGTGTCGTTGACGGTGTCCTGCTGCGATGTGCTTGGTTGCACCCGTTGATCGTGCCCTCTGTCGGCCTCGTTCTGCTGCTCCTGCTGCTCTTGTCGTTGCTGCTGTTCATCTTGCTCTTCTTGTTGTTGTTGGTGTGCTTGCGTGATGGCATTGCCCAGCAAGTGCTGGGTCAGGATGGAGGTGGGGCTGAGTGGCGGTGCAGCTTTGTTCTTGGATGACGGCTGGGGCGTAGAAGCGCCTGCCGTTGTGCTGGTCTCATCAGCATGGCTGATCCCCTCGGTTGTTCTCACTTCCTTCCCCTCTTCGTCCTCCCCTTCCTCTTCCTCTTCTCCGCCCTCTTCCTCCTCTTCTTCCCCTCCCTCCTCTTGTTCAACCTCCTCCTCCACCTCCTCCACCACCTCCTTTGCCTGCTCCTGCTCCATTGCCTCCTCAGCCTCCTCGATAAACCGTAGTGTGTCTTCACCCAGCTGCGTGCAGTACAGTTGCGATTGCGCCGTGTCGTTGTCACCATCACCATCGCCGTCGCCATCGCCATCACCATCAGCATCGTCAACGTCACAGGGCCTGTCCTGCTTGACTTCCGAGCCCGCCTCCTTCCTGGGCGCCTGCAGTCCTGCGGCACACACCGTGTGCGTGGCTTCAGGCTTCCCACCAGCCTTTGTCCCCGTCTGCTGTTGGATATCGTGTCCGTTCTTCTTGTCCCCGCTGTGCTGCTGCTTCACGAGTCCACGCAGGTCCACCCGCATGCTGCCGTCGCCACACACGACAATGCGACACCCCGCCTCGTCTCTCGCCACCGCCGCTGGCCCAAGCACACACGCGCTTGTCGGCATGGACAGCTTCCGCGGGCTCACAAACACCCCGCGTCGCGCCAAACTGCTGCTGCTGCTGCTGCTGCTGTTGCCTGGAGATGGCGCATGGGTGCGCTGCTTGCGATGCAGCGGCGAGCCGTACGTGATGTGTTTCCCTGGCGACCGCCCCACGCCACTCGGGGACACCAAACCGCGACCACGACCGCGACCACGACCACGAGGCATGGGGGAAGTGGACGAAGATGACGGCGAGGACGACGGCGACGCCTTTGCGTTGGGAAGTTTGAATGGGCGGCGAGTCTTGGCCGAGGAGCGAATGCCTTCGGGTACGGGCCGCTCAGGGATGGGCGCATCCGACGTGAGGATGGCCAACGGGTCCAGCTCGTCTTCGCCACCGGTGCCGCTGCTACCACATAGAGTCGACGTGGGCTGCCGGCTCAGGATAGGGGAAGGCGGTGCATGGTACCGAGACCGCACACCGCCAACCACAGCACCAGCAGCTGCTGGGGTTGTTGGCGATCGCTCGACGAGGAGCTGTGGGTTTGTCCAGCATTTGTCGACATACTCCTGGGCAGTGGCGAGCAAGTCCTCCTCCTTCACAGCTTGCTGCAGGTGGCGCAGTGCAGTGGAGAGGGCGCGCGCGCGCGGGTTGCTGCTGATGGTGGAGATTTCCGTGAGCACACACGTGGGCCACTTGAGCTTGCTCGATTGCGGGATCACCACGGCGTTCATGAAGCAGACGGGCTGCCCTGGACGAAGCGCTGCGCTGCCCGTGTAGTCTGCCACGCTGCCCCGAATAATCACCATCAGCATGTTGGCATCGGCGTCACAGATGAACACCTGCTGCTCGTGCTGCTGCTGTTGTTGTTGTGGGTTGCTGGTGCCTGGCGTGGCTGTGCTGGCGCCGTAGTCACCACCGCTACCACTGCCAGCAGCACCAACAGCAGCGGTGGCGTGTCCTGTGCGGCTGACTGTTTTTTTCTGCATGGTTCGAGGGCTGCGCAGGCCTGGCTCGTCCACCTTCACCACCACACCGCACACGTCCACCTCAAACCCAATTGGCATGGCGGCCACGTGTGCATACTCTGCAGGCGCGCGCTCCAGGCCCGTGCGGCCGCGCAGCTTGGGCTGCGGGTCAAACACCGTGCGTGTGTTGGCGTTGAGCTCGAGGCGGGCGGAGGTGCGGCGGTGATGGGGTGTCAACCCATACACCCGCACGTGGTCGCCCTCCTTCACGGGCTCGGGCTCGCTCGTTCGCCACACGGTGATCCAGCACCGCGGCAGGTCGCTGTGGTCTGCACCGGCAATGCGCTCAAGCAGGTCGCTCGCAGGCAGTTTGGTCTTGGGTGGCCATGCCTGCGATGGCTGCTCATCATCGTCACGGTTGTTGTTGTCGTCGTCATCATCGCCATCGTCTTCGTCGTCGTCGCTGGCTTCGGTGGCGGGGCCATCAGAATTGTCAACAGCATCAACGCCTCCGCTTCCCGCTCGCGCTTTCTCCGTCGCTTCTTGGCCATCATCATCATCATCGTCATCCTCCTCCCCCACACCACCACCGTCACCATCATCATGGCTGCTGGCTTTTCCATCCTTTCCATCCTTTCCATCACCACCCCTCTGCTTCTCAGGCGCCATGCGGGTGCCGGCCAGCCGGCTCACGTCCACAGCCCTGATCTTCACCATGGAGACGGGCCGGCCCCCCTGTTCATTGACTCGCCGCGCCACAGCCTCCATCTGCTGCTGCCGATACCCTTGCAGCAGCTGCCGCTGGTGCGTCGTGAACAGCCGCTGCGTAAACTCGGCGTCCTTGCTCTGCTGGATGCACTGCTGCAGCTCCTCCCCCGTGGTGAGGGCGGCCACCTCCTCCGCCGTGAAGTGGCGCTTGGCGTGCGCGGGCACGCATGCGTTACCCAGTGCCTCCTGCGCTGCGTTGGCCATTGCTCGCCTGCGTTCTTCGTCCAGCTGCACGTTGCGCCGCGCCTGCACGCGCTCGTTGCAGATGCTGCGCGCGCCGCCCTCGCCCGTGCTGAGGAACAACACGGGGAACACGCGCTCCACCACCAGGTCCATGCACGCAATGGCGCCGCCACGCACGTCCACGTCATCGGCAGCCAGCACGGGCGCGTACTCGAGCGGCTTGTGACCCAGCGCCACGCCGTGGTCTGCAATCACGCGCGTGCTGTTGCTGGCGATGGTGATGTACGTCATGTCCATGTCCGTGTCAAGCGGGTGGTTCGGGTTTGGGGACTTGAGGGCGGCGCCAAACACCACAAGTTTGTCGCCGACAACAATCTCTTCCCGCTGCAGCCGCGCACGCAGCGCGTCGTCGACACGCGCCGCAATATCGTACCAGCCATCTGTCAGCAGCACATCCCACGTCTCCGCCTTGCTCCTGCTGTTCTCACCGGCGCTGGTGATGCTGCTGGTGGTGGTGGTGGTTTGCCGCGTCTTCGTGTTCCCTCGCTGGTCCTTGTTGCTGGTGTTGTCGTCGTTGGTGGTTACTGGCTTGCTCTGGCCAAACTGGGGCGATGGCGTGCGTGTGTGTGTGGTTGATGGCGGTGCTGACGCGTCCGCTCTCGGATCCCTTCCGGTGCCGGCCACAACCGGGACGCAGCGCACCATCAGCACCATTGGTTTGCCTGCGACATCGTCGCCCTCCACACAGCGGCGGATGGTCGAGCGTTTGCCGAGCGAGTACTCAAAGTGCACGCAGCACAGCACCCACTCCACAATGCGGCGCACAGCGCCCTCTTCCGCTGCAAGTGCTGCTGTGGTCGGCGTCTCTGTCGCGTGAGGCTGTTTCGAAGACAGCAAGCGGGCGCATTCCCGCCACCACACCAGCCGCAGTCGCAGGGCCAGCCACTTGCGCGTCACCACGCCCGCCGCAACAAACCCCGTATCGCGCAGCAGCGCATCGAGGATCGACTGCAGCGTGAAAGAGAGATGTGATCCAGCTTTGGCTCGTTGTTGCTGCTGTTGCTGCTGTTGCTGCTGTTGTTGTTTGAGACTTCCTTGGTGTTCACGGTGCTGTGCATCGCCAGCATTCGTGTCGGCATGTGGCGTGACAGACGTTGGGCGCCAAACAGTGACACCATAACACGTGACGCAGGCCGAGGACGCTGCGGCAGTGCCAGTTGTGGTGGTGGTGGTGTATCGCTGTGAAGGTGGTGGGATCACAGGGATGGCGCTGAGCGGCGCTTTCAGCATCCAACTCGGGTCGTCACAGCAAGTGCTATCACCACCACGATTGTCATTGTCGTTGTGGTTGTTGCCTCGTCTCTCGCTGAGAAGAGACGATTGAATGAACGCGGCTGCATCTTGCATGCGTAGTGCATCGGTCCAGTTCAAGTCGAGCACACTTTCATCATCAGTTGCACTGCCATCCTTGTGGTGCGCACCCAGCAGCGCATGCCATGCCTGCTCAGCTGCGTCCAGCCCACGACAGACTCCCCCATCATCACCATCTTCACCATCACCATCAGCAACGTTTGCACCGGCCCGAGAGCCTGTGTTTGTGCGGTCCTTGAGGGCGGCGGGTGATGCGTGTGGGGACGTGGATGGCGACATCTTGAACGGTGGAATTGCTGGCCGTCGAGACGACGGAAGCATTGGCGATGACGGGGACGATGGAGACGGCGCGGTGGCTGGTGATGCGCCAGTTCCAAGCTGGCGGCGGGCGTGCGTGCTGCCACGTGAGCTGCTGCTGCCGCTGATGCTACTGTTGTCATTGTTGTTGTTGTTGGCGCCAGGTTGTTTTGATCTCGGCAGTTTGAGAGGCGACGAGAAGCGGCGCTTCGTCCTCGGCGCCTTGAATGGCCGAACAAAGCTCTCCGGTATCCCCATTCGCGCCGCTGCACTGCGCGGTGCACTATGTGGTGCACTGCCAAAGCCGCGACCACGACCACGCCCGCCACGACCGATGCGAATACGGGAAACACGCCCGGTGGACATTGCACGGCCTGCGGTTGCTGATGGCGGGCGTCTGCTCATGTGGGCCGTGGAGCGCGGCGTGACAAAGCCCGCGTTGGCTTTGGTGGGCGGTGGTGGTGGATGCTCGCTCGTGGCGGAGAGGGAGGCGCTGGAGGCTGAGGCGGAGGATGACGGTGTAGTTGTGTCGGACAGCGATTCGTTCATGGCGGTGTTGACCAGCGCCTCGCCTTTCCTCCTCGCTTCATCCGAGATGCTGATGCTCTTGTTTCCCGCTGTCATAAAGCCCCCAAACCCACCACCACCACCACCACTGCTCACGTTGTTGGTGTTGTCATCATTGTGGTCGTCCTTGTTGAGTGCTGTTGCTGCCTCGTTCATGGCGGCGTTGACCAGTGCCTCGCCTTTCCTCCTCGCTTCATCCGAGATGCTGATGCTCTTGTTTCCCGCCGTCATAAAGCCTCCAAACCCACCACCACCACCACCACTGCTTGTGTTGCTGCTCACGTTGTGGTCGTTGTCGTCATTGTTGAGTGCTGTTGCTGCCTCGTTCATGGCAGCGTTGACCAGCGCCTCGCCTTTCCTCCTCGCTTCATCCGAGATGCTGATGCTCTTGTTTCCCGCTGTCATAAAGCCCCCAAACCCACCACCACCACCACCACTGCTCACGTTGTTGGTGTTGTCATCATTGTGGTCGTCCTTGTTGAGTGCTGTTGCTGCCTCGTTCATGGCGGCGTTGACCAGTGCCTCGCCTTTCCTCCTCGCTTCATCCGAGATGCTGATGCTCTTGTTTCCCGCCGTCATAAAACCCATCATTGCGGGCGCTGCGCCCGTCGGCTTCGTGCTAGCATCTTCATCCCGTCGTGGCGAGCGCTGTTTCGCAGCCGCGGTAGTACACGGCTTGACACCGCTTTCTTCCTCTGCTGTGGCTGGCGGGTGCACCGGAATCACACAGCTCATGGACGGCGACTTGTCGGTGCCGTTGTGCTTTTGCAAATGCAGCGTGTCATCGCCGTCATCGCCCAAAAGTGGCAGTGGCGGTTGCTGATGTTGATGTTGGTGCTGCTGTTTGTTGTGCTGTTTGTTGTGCTGTGGCTGGTGTTGTTGATCATCAGCATCGTCACCTTTGCCGTCGTCGTCTGGCTGCTGGTGGCTCAGGAGAAACCGCTGTGCGTACTGCAGTGCAGCGGCAGAGATGCTCATCCCACTTCCACTCCCACCGCTCTCAACACCACCACCACGCTGCCGTGCATTGCCGCTGCCACTCTCGCCCGTGGTGGTGTGTAAAGGCGCTGGCGTGGATGTATGAGGAGGTGTTGGAGTGCCGGGCGTGACAGTCTTGCCGCTCGCAGTGGTGAACACGAACCGCCGCTTCACGCCATCACCGCGGCGCCCGCCGTGTGCGAGCGTGTGCGCTGACGAGGGTGACACTCGGGCTTGGTTCAGTGGTTGCTGTTTCAGCGGCGGAGTGAAGAGAGGGCGCGATGGCGGGCTGGCTCGCTTCTGCTTTGTGGCACTTGCACCCGTGGAGCTCACGTTGCTGTCAGTGCCAACACATACCCTGAGCGGGCTTGGGTGTGCTGTTGTTGCTGCTGAGGACGAGGCAGGGGAGGTGTCATTGAAGGCGGGGAGGGTGGGCGTGGACGTGATGCGCTGCTGGCGGTGGCAATGCCTCCCACTCTCCTGCTGCTGCTGTGGTTGATTATGAAGGCGGTGGTGTGATGAGCGCCCACCGCTTGCGAGGAGAGGGGTTGATGGTGCCGTTGGTGTTGGTGTGGTGTTGGTACTTGTGCATGGCGTGTCTGCCGCAGCAGGCGCCGCTTCACCGCCATCTTGTTGTTGTTGTTGTTGTTGTTGTTGTTGTTGTTGTTGTTGTTGTTGTTGTTGGTGTTGGTGTTGTTGTTGTTGTTGTTGTTGTTGTTGTTGTTGTTGTTGTTGTTGTTGTTGTTGGCCAGTGAGCGAGGTTGCCGCATCAGGGGAGGCGGCGTGGCTGCTGGCCCGCGTAGCCATGTGCCCACGCCTGCTCACGCGCTTCTTGCCCTTGCAGGGCGTCTCAAACTCGTCTGTCCAGTTCAAGGGCGCATCGAGGGCCACAGTGGCGCTGTTCACGCTGTCGTCGAGGGATTCCGTCTTCATCAGGATCCCGCGCGTTGAGACGTCGACTGCAGATGCCATGGTTGCAGTTGATGCTGTGGCAGGTGTTGCAGGCGCAATAGCAGCAGGTGCTCGAGGGCTCACAGGGGCGCGTGTGAGCGTGGATGTCAGCAGGCAGCGTGCAAGGTGGGGCGAGTACAGCTTTGGATGGAGTGGGGCAGTGCAATCCTTCGTTCTGCTCTCGTCACGCTCATGAGCACGCTCGTCGTGTTCGCCTGCATGCATGTATTCCACTTCTTCCTTCACCTCCCCCTTCGACCCCTTCAACTCCTCAGCGCCCTCAGCGCCCTCAGCTTGCTCGCTCACGTCCGCCTTCCCCTCTCCCACCTCCTCCTCCACCACCTCCTCCACCACCTCTTCCATCTTCACCCCGTCCGTTGGCGCTGCGAGCTGCGTTGCTGGCGACTCGTCACAGCGCAGGGCACCCGAAGTGCTCGGCTTCGTGGTTGCACCTGAGGGTGTGACGGGCTGGGTGGGCGAGCCACACAGCTGCGTTGGCGACACAATCTGCGTCGGTGATACAACCTGTGTTGGTGACACGAGCTGTGTTGGTGACACGAGCTGTGTTGGCGAGTACCCGGTCAACTGCCGCGGGTCTTGCGTGTCGTCGTCGTCGTCGTCGTCGTCATCATCGTTGGTGGCGGCGGTGTCTTGCAGGGACTGTGTTTGTGTGGGTGCGCCAGCTTCCTGGTGTTGCCTCGCGTGCTCATTGCCGGCATCTGCAGTGTCATTGCCGGCCTCCTCTGTATCGCTGTCCTCATCGTCGTCGCTGGTGTCATCGTGGCTGTCTCCCGTGTCGTTGGCGTGCCGGGGCTGCGTCACGACTGTGTTGGGCATCCACGGCGACGGCACGGATGACAGCTGCGTTTGCTGCCCGCTGCGCCACTGCGAATCATCAAACAGGGTCTGCGTGTTCTTTTGGTTTGAGAGGTTGATCAAGCTCTGCTGCGTGGGCGAGAGCCACTGCGTTCCCGCCAGCCCGGCAGCGCTGTCACGCCGAGCGGCAGACGGTGCTTCCCGGCCCTGTGGTGAGTCTGCGTTGTGTCTGTGCGAAGCGACGGGCGACGTGGGCGATGATGGCGTTGCCGTCGCAGGCGTGTCATCGTCATCATCACCTGCATCACCACCTGCATCGTCGTCTGCATCATCATCATCATCACCATCATCTGCATGATCACCTTTGTTGCCATCATTGTCATCCTTCTCTTCCTCCTCCTCTTGCTGCTGTTCGTGCTGTTGAGTGTGTGCATGTTTGTCGGGGGTACTTGTGGACGACAGCGCGGGATCGGCGTCGTTGGGCCACAGTGTGTGCATGTGCACGCGCATGGTGGGAGGGTATGTTGAGATGAGCCGCACAACAGCGGCCTGTCGTGCCCGCAGGTCGCTGCTGCCAACGCCATCGCCACCATGGCTTGTCTCCACGACACCGCGCACATTGCCATCACCGCCATCACCTCCTCCCCCTCCTTCTCCTTCCCCTCCTAGTTCTTCCGTAGCCCTGTACTGCGGCGTGGATGGGCCAATCAGGCAGCAGCTGAACCCAGGCGGCAGCTGCCTTCCCATCGTTGAATCGCTGCTAGGTTGGTCGGTGCTGCTCTCAGCGCCTTGTATCGTTTGCTGTTTGTTGTGTATTGGCTTGAACGGGTTGCAACACGTTCGTGTGTGTGTGTTTGCGCGGTTTGCGCGTTTCCCGCCAAAGCAACAACAAAGGAGAAGAAGAGAGAAGAGAGAAGAGGAAGAAGCAAAGCGCGCACTGGATGCAGAGGGCAGTTCGTGGTGCTGTGCGGCGATTGGCGACAAGCGGTGTGGTGAAGAGAACAGCAACAGCAGGAGCAGCAGCAGGAGCAGCAGGAGCAGTGCAGAGGGGACGTGCCGTGCAGTTGTACCAGTGGCCTGTACACAGAACAGCAGCAGGAGCACAGTTGCTTGGATACCACCAGCACCAGCAACAGCGACAACAACAGCGACACAACAGCAGCAGCAGCAACAGCATCATCATCACCATGCCGCGACGCAGCGCCAGGGTGGCGGCGAAACAGGACGAGGCCGAGAGCAAGAAGCAGCAGCAGGAACACGAGGCCGCTGCTGAGCAGGATCAGCAGGAGCAAGCCGTGCAGCAGCAGCAGGAGGAGGAAGATGCAGGGGAGACGAACGCGCCCAAGCGTGCAAAGAAGGCAACCTTGAAGAAGGAGAAGGCGGTCAAGGGCAAGAAGAGCAGCCGCTCCGCTTCCACCAAACAGGCCAGCGATGGCACCCCACAACAGAAGAAAAAGCAGAGCCTCAAGAAGGTGCGTGTGTGCGTGTGTGCGTGTGTGCGTGCGTGAGTGAGTGAGTGAGTGAGTGAGTGAGTGAGTGAGTGAGTGAGCGAGTGAGTGAGTGAGTGAGTGAGTGAGTGAGTGAGTGCGTGCGCGCGTGTGTATGCGTGTGTGTGTGTGTGTGTGCCTGTGTGTGTGTGTGGTTTGCACACATTGGTCCACACACAAACAAGCGTGTGCACGCGCTCGCAGACATGTAGATGTCAACCAAGCAAACGTTCTCCATGCTGCCGCTGTTGTGATGACAGGCTGCGTCTGCCGGTGTGCCTCGGGAGCCAACGCAGCGCCCAAAGCCACTGGATACCAAGCACAAGCCCGTGAAGATCCTGAGCTGGAACGTGAACGGCCTGCGAGCCGTCGTGCGAAACAGCCTCAACCACCTACAGGAACTCGTGGACGTGAGTCACATGTGTGTGTGTGTGTGTGTGTGTGTGTGAGTCACGTGTGTACGTATGTGTGGGTGTATCTGTGTGTCTGTGTGTGTGTCATACGCATCTTGTCCAAGGCTTTCCCTCACGTGTCTTGTTTGTGCG
>NW_004754915.1:1011125-1013813 GCF_000188695.1 Salpingoeca rosetta | reverse complement strand
TTTTTCACACACACACACACACACACACACACACACACACACACACACACACACACACACACACACACACACACACACGCACACACGCACGCACACACACACACACACACACACACACACACACACACACACACACACACACACACACACACACACAGGCATTGGCCTCACGCGGCTGGACTACCGCGTGGAGGAGTGGAACCAGGATCTGCTGGCGTATGTGCAGGCGCTGGAGAAGACGAAACCGGTGCTGATCACGGGCGATTTGAACGTCGCCCACCTGGACGAGGACATCTACAACTACGACGTGCGCTGCGTTGAAGAGAGAGAGGAATGAGAGAGAGAGAAAGGAATGAGAGAGAGAGAGAGAGCTGTGGTAGGGGTTGGAAGGGGCTGTGTGCAGCCTCGTTGTTTCGCTTTGCATGGTCATTCTAAGTGTGTATGTGTGTGCGTTTGTGTGGTTGTTGACTTCATGGTCTCTTTGCATTTGCGCCCGCCGCTCACGAATGACTGTCATGAACAGGCGAAGCACATTGCAAAGGTGGCCGGGTGCACACCACGCGAGCGTGAAGGGTTCACGCAGTTTCTGAACGAAGGTAGCAAGCAGCACCACGGAGTCAAGTGCACGTGTTACTGGTTGCTGCTCTTGTGTTTGTGTTTGTGTTTGTGAGATGTCGCGAACTGACTCACTGAACACATATGTATCCGGGGCCCCCACCAACACATCCTTGCTCACAACCACTCTGTGCGTTGATTGCCTCAGGCTTTGTCGACACGTTTCGCCACCTGCACGGCAACGTCAAGGGCAACTTTACCTACTGGAGCGCACGTACCCAGTGAGTACAACGCGCATTATGTGCATGTGTGCGTGTTTGCGTGTGCGTGTGCGTGTGTGTGTGTGTGTGTGTGTGTGTGTGTGTGTGTGTGTGTGTGTGTGTGTGTGTGTGTGTGTGTGTGTGTGTGTGTGTGTGTGTGTGTGTGGAAACATGTGTGTGCATGTGTCGCGCTACAAAACAGCCACCATCTCACCATACCTTATTCCGCCCTGCCACCTCCTCGTCGCCAGCGGTCGCGAGCATGACAAGGGCCTTCGCCTCGACTACTTTGTCTGCTCAAAGCGCATGACAGAGTCACTCCCAAAGTGCGCACAGTTGTGTTGTTGTTGGCGTTGTTGTTGCTTCTGCTCTTTTCGTGTCTGCTGTCATGTTGGCTGTCCTATGCCTCGCGTTCACAGCTCACACAATGCACATACACCCACACACACACACACACGCACACAACGCAGGGTGCACGACTCTTACCAGCTGCACAAGGTGCTTGGCTCGGACCACTGCCCTGTTGGCGCTGTTGTGCAGACTGCATGATGTGCCCGCTGTTGTTGGCGGCAGTGGTGGTTGTAGTGTCGTTCCGCTTGATACTGTTACTTTTCCCTTGCGGGTTGTTGTTTGTTTACTCAAGTCAATGAAACAATGTCATTCAAATACGCGCATGTGCCTCCTGCTTCACCTCTACTTCATCACCACTGTGTTCTCCCTCATCATCAGCGTCATCGTCAGTGTCGTGCTCGACAACAATGGCCACTGCATCTTGCTGCCGCGCTTGCTCTTCCACCACCTCACGCACTTGCTCCATGTCTGCTTCCTCCTCTTCCTGCTGAACAGCCTCCTCCTCCTCCTCCTCCTCCTCCTCCTCATCATCATCCGCTTCCTGCTGAACAGCCTCCTCCTCCTCCTCCTCCTCCTCCTCATCATCATCATCATCGTGCCCTCGTCCCGCGACTTCTTGCCCTTCTACTTCTTGTTCTTTCTCTTCTACTTCATCTCCATTGGCAGCAGATACAGCATCCCCGTTGTCGTCGTCGTCGTCGTCGTCGTCTGCGTGGATGATCACGGTGTCCATGCTGCCCCAGTCCGTCCAATTCTCCTCCTCGTCTTCGTCCTCACTGCTACTACTGCTGCTGGTCATTGAATGATGAGTATGGCTGTCACTGTCGCTGTCGCTGTCAGCGTTACCATTGCTCGCTGTGCTGGTGTCTGCTGGAGGGTCCTGCCGCACGTGGCAGAAGATGCAGGTGCCATCGTGGCCGTAGAAATGTGCGCACGTGTTGTCCCAGATGTAGTGGAGGCACAGGCCGCACCGCTCCCCGGCCTGGTGCGGGTGGGTGCAGTTGACGTTGCGCTCACAGTGCAGGCACCGGGAGTCACCGCGCAGCGCCTTGCACATGGCTTGCTCCATGGACATGTGTTCATAGGCGACCCGGTGCCGCTGCTGTTGCCTGCGTCGCCGCGCAGCCCGCCGCCGCTTCACGTTCTTCACGTAGCGGCCGATGGCGAGCGAGGGAATGAGCACAGCACCGCCTGCGAGCGCCAGCGCGCCACCACCGACAACGGCGGGAACAGCAAACGTGACCACGCCCACGCGCTTTGCCCACATAAGCGGGGTGTTGCACTGGTACTTGAGCTCGGAGGGTTTCGGGAAGAGCTGTTTCCCGTGCGCATTGCGACCATTCTGTACATGCAATGACAAGGAACAGGGCGATGGTGAGTGTGAGGTGGAGTATGCAAAGGGTTCACAAGAGATGGCGTGCAGTAACGCTCAACGGCGAGGTCAACGCAATGTACAGACACACACACACACACACACACACACACACACACACACACACACACACACACACACACACACTAC
>NW_004754915.1:990201-1010577 GCF_000188695.1 Salpingoeca rosetta | reverse complement strand
CCGCGGTGGTGGTGCTCAAGCGGCGGGTGCAGGCTGACGGTGGATCCGCGGGTTGGCGTTGATGCGGTGGACGACGCTGCGCTGGCAGTGTCTGAGGTGCTGCTGCTGCTGCTGCTGCTGCAGTCGCAGGTTGCTGCGCTGCGGATGCTGGACGAACTCACATGTGCGCTGGGCGGCGTGATGGTGATGACCTGCTGGCTGTGCTGCTCCTGTTCCTGTTCCTCCTGGTGCTGGTGCTGTTCCTCCTCTGTTCGTCGCTCCTGCTCGAGCTGCAGCCGTTCTTGTTGCAGAGCGTCGTTGCTGTCGGGGCACGCGTCGCAGGTGTGTGTGGACCGCATCCTGCTCAGGAAGGGGGCCTGCTTGCGATGCTGCTGCGCGTGCATGTCAAAATGGTGATAGCAGCCGGTGGGCTGCGGCTTCTTGTTCTGGGCGGTGGCGACGGCCTTGGTTGGCGAAGGCGATCGTGGGTAGTGCAGGCTGTGGGGGCGGGAGTCTGCCACAGACGGGCACCGAAGCCGGATGACTGCCCGTTGTTGTTGTTGTTGGTGTGACGTCTGCGCCTCAGCGTGCGCGTGCAGGCAAGGCAAGGAGGATGACCGGTGCATGGTTGGTTTGTTGAAGTGGTCTTATTGTGGCTGTGTGGTGTTCACAACGCGTGTGATGAAAGCACTTAGCCTGCGTATTGATTGGGGCGGTGCCAAGGGGAGGGGGGAGGGAAGATCACTTGTGGTGAGAATAAATGCAACCACATCAAGCCACCACACCGCTCATGAGTGTGTTTGTTCGTGCACCAGATGCAGACGCAGAGGAGGACGACGGCATTGCTGCGTTGGCTGTCTGTGTGTTGCCAGTGTGTTGGGTGTGGGCGGTGACTGACTCAGCACAAAAAAAAAAAAAACGGAGGACCGCGGTGTCCAAAAATAGGAGTGGGAGAAAATAAACAAAAGATATTGCAGGAAATTCAGCAGGCGTTTCAGTTGGTGCTGAAAATGGCCGCAACCGCAACGGCGACAGCGACAGCCAGAAATGCGGTGGCTGGCTTGGCAACAGCTGCGCCCGACGTGGACGCAAACACCACGCCCTCTGCATTATGTGTGTGTGCGTATGCATGTGTGTGCGTATGTGTGTGTGTGAGCGGAAGGGGGAGGGGGTGGAAGCACGCACACAACAGCGCAGGAGCATGCAATGCACATGTACACACACACACACACACACACACACACACACACACACACACAGACACGCACCTGTGTTGACGAGCGAAGTGACAAGGCGGGATTCAATGTTGCATTCATTGGTGCCGCGAGCAATCTTAAAGTAGCCGTCGATTCCAAAGCCAGTGCCCCAGCTGGCAATGTAGGTGCGTGGGCGCGTGTGAAAGTGAGTGAGTGTGTGAAAGTGAAAGTGAGTGAGTGAGAGAGTGCGTGAGTGAGTGAGTGAGTGTGTGAGTGTGCTGTTTGTGTGTGCGTATGTGTGGGCGGAAGAAGTGCACGTGCCATAGCGCACCTGTTCTGGACCAGCCAATATGGCGTGTTGTCCTCAACACCCCAGCCCACGATGATCACGGCGTGCCAGCCAACTGTGCACAAACAACCAGTGTGGGGAGAGCGATTCGCGCACGCAGCAGCAGCAACCAAGGCGTTGGGATGAGCTAATGCAGTCCAGAACACAAGCAGATGCACAGAAGCAAACGAAGAAGCGCAGAAAGAAAGGAAAGCAGAAGCACATATAAACAAAGACACAAACAGAGACACAGCCAGACACAAACAGACACGGACACACAAACACACAAGCTGCAGCGCAACCGACTTGAGTCACTGCCGTCGTCTGGGCACGTGTAGACGCCGCTGTCGTACTCGCCAAAGTCCTCAAACACCTCGTAGCTGGCGAGCACTGGGCCGTGTTGCATAATGTCGCGCTGCACTCCAGACAGATACACGGTGCACCGGCAAACGAATCAGCACATCGTGATGACGGTCGTCTTCTACGCACACACACACGCACGCACACACACACACACACACACACACACACACACACACACACACACACCTGGATTGTCTCAATGTCGCTGCTGCTGTGGTAGTAGCATCTGTCTCCGTTGACGGTGGCGTTTGACGTGGCAGTGCACTCGCTGACCATCGTCTGCACATCCGAGCACTCCAGCGGGTCCGTCCCGTCCTTGCTCACATACTTCACGCACAGCTCAGGCGTAATGCCTATTTTGTGTGTGTGTGTGTGTGTGTGTGTGTGTGTGTGTGTGTGTGTGTGTGTGTGTGTGTGTGTGTGTGTGTGTGTGTGTGTGTGTGTGTGTGCGTGCGTGTGTGTGTGTGTGTGTGTGTGTGTGCGTGCGTGTGCGTGCGTGTGTGTGTGAATGCTTGCGTTCACGTTTGTTGGTGTAGACAAGCCAAACGACTCTCGATACCGACACACACACCCACACGCCCCACTCAATTTCGCACGTCATCACGGACCTTCGTCTTGCATGAAGCGGAAAGCGCCGTCCGGGTAGCCGCCGTCGCAGCCGAGGGAGCAGTAGCCTGAGCAAGCACGGGCGTGAGTGAGTGAGTGAGTGAGTGTGCGTGTGTGTGTGTGAGGGTGATTGTGGCACGGCAAAACTACGCGGATGCAGAAGGCAAGTATGCAGGTCAGACACAAGAGGAGAGAAGAGGAGAAGAGGAGAGGTTAACACACGCAGTCACACATGCACACAGACACACACACGCACACACACACACACACACGCACAGATACATATGTACTCACAAGTGGAGGAAGGGGAGCTGCACCTGTCACCGGCCTTGGTGTAGCAAATCTGGTCCGTGCAGCTGACGAGCGCCTGCGGTGCAAGCTCGTAGCCCTGGCCAATCTGCTCGCTCTTGATGCACATGCGTTGGGCCAGAACACCTGCCGCGGTATTGCGTCATGCAGTAGTCGTCGTGAATGCGACATGCAGCGAGCACAGCATTGCGTCGTGTTGTTTGTGGTGGTGTTGACACTGGTCGCTTGCAGGACTGGCGTTGGCGGGCACAGGATACGGCGCAAGCGCGCAAACACGAACACACATAGACACGCACGCAGATGGTTTGGAAGCAAAGGAAGGTCAACACGCACCTGTGGTGGCAAAGGCCCAGCAGGAGCCGCAGGATCCTTGCTGGAGGATGTCTGGCTTGCACTTGCTGTATGCCTGAAGGTAGCGAGCAAATGGTCCGGCGTAAGCGAGGAGGTGGTTGTGTGTGTGTGATACGTGTGCGTTGTGTGCGTGAGAGAGAGAGTGTGTGTGTGCGTGTGTGTGTGTGTGTCTGGTAGGTGGGCAAGCAAGTGACACCAAGCTACATACCAACAACAACAACAACAACAACAACAACAACAACTTAAACAACAACAACAACAACAACAACAACAACAACAACAACAACAACAACAACTTATGTAAACAACAACAACAACTTAAACAACAACAACAACAACAACAACAATAACAACTTAAACAACAACAACAACAACAACAACAACTTAAACAACAACAACAACAACAACAACAACAGCAACAACAAACAACACACACACGCATACCTCGTGGGAGTTGTAGGAGTCTGGGATGGGCATGCTGGTGTTGAGGTTGGCGACGCTCGGGGTGGAGGCGCACAGGCCAATGTTCTCTTCGCTGGAGCCGGACAGTGCATCAAGGTCATCGCGTGCAATTGGGTTGGCGCGCGTGTTGAACTTGCGCAGCGAGTTGCCGGAAGGGCCGCTGTCGTTGTTGAGGAAGTTGGACAGCCGCCCACGGCCGCCACGGGCCTCCACGCCCACAGCGACGGCAACCGCCAGCACCAACATCATCTTCATCATCATCCTCATGTTCATCTTCATCCTCAGCATCAGCAGCACAACGCGAAAATGAAAACCGTCGTCGTTTCACTTTCTGTCCTGCCCTTGCTTGACAATTTCGCTCGCGTTGCAAATTGCAGATGACAATTGCACATGCAACTTACACAAGTTTCCACTCCGCATTCACAAGTTTTCACACAGCAGCACACACGCACGCACGCGTGTGCAACGAACCAACCAAGATGGTAAGCCTCGTTCTTCTTCCTGCTCTCGTTCTTCTTCCCCTCTCCCTGTCCTCTCCCCCCTTCCTTCCTCTGTCCAAACTGTGCATTCGAGCATGTCTGTCTTTGGCGGTATCCCCACGCCCTGACATGTTAAGCATATCAGTGAAATCAACCCACAATGGAGCGATCTCCAGTGTTGCCAGCCCTCTTTTCTTCCCGTGCTGTCAGCGCATCGAACCCGCCCCACACTCTTCGTTGTTGTGTTGTGTGCAACAAGCGTAACTTTCTTCTCTCTCTTTTTTTGTGCGTTGTTGGTTGTATTTTTGTTCCCTGCTGACTCACCACTGTCAGTGCCTTTCCTTTTGCCCTTCCACCCCGCTTTCATTTCATTCCACTCTCGCACACGCCCCACCTTGCACTGATTCACCCTCGATCGTCGCCACACCCACTCACACGCACGCACCCCTTCCCTTCCCCTCCCTTCCCCACCTCTCTCTGTGCTCACTCACCAATTGAACAGAATGCCAACAGCACCGTGTGCAGCGTGCAAGGACACGGTTCCGCGTGTCGATTTCACGCACCCAAACCTACGGGATGAGGTGACCCGGCACCTCCGGTCAGACGGCGTTGTGGTGGTGGAGAATGTCCTTTCTGCCGCCGAATGCGACGCCACCATGGAGCACCTCTTCGACTCCTTCCATGCCCTGTGCCCGGCCGTCACGCGCGACCCGGAATCGTGGCAGCGCGGCAACCTGCCGTCCGGCCCTCCCACCGTTGGCATGTACCACAGCCTGGTGGCCCAGTTCCCCATTGTCTGGCGCATCCGCAGCGACGACCGCGTGCGCGCCGTCTTCCAGCACGCCTACAGCGGCCTGCGCGGGCGCGAGATCACCCGCTTCGTCACCAGCTGCGACGGCATCAACGTCAAGCCGCCCACCGCCCCCTTTCACAACCCAGACCGCGACTGGGCCCACGTCGACCAAACCCACGACATTGACAACATCTCCAAGTGCATCCAGGGCCAGGTCGTGCTCACCAACACCACCGCCGCCTTCCGCTGCTCCCCAAAGTCCCACACCCACATGCAGGAGTTTCTTGACGCGGAGCGTGCGGGCGGCCGCAAGGTCGTCGGCGACTTTCACCTCTTCACCCGCCAGACCCTGGATGACATCAAGACGCGCGTGTGCGACGAGGGCGGCGCGTTTCAGACGTGCGTCCACACCAACAAGGGCAGCCTCATCCTCTGGCTCTCCTCCCTCGTGCACTCTGCCAAGGGCCAGGACGAGGGCGCGCCCATTGACCGCAGTGACCCCTGGTCGCAGTGGCGCGGCGTCGTGTATGTCTGCCACCGCCCACGCGAGGACGTCACGCACGAGCACACCGAGGTGCTGGAGAAGGCGTTTGAGACAAACCGGGTCACCCCGCATTGGGGCTCTTCCTTGTTCTCGCTGCCCGTTCGCCGCAGCACGAGCGAGGACACGGCGCTGCTGGCGCGCGTCTCGGAAAACCCCAAAGAGGCCTACGACATTGAGCAGCTGCGCCCGACGCGCACGCCTCGCATCAACGCCCTCTTGCTTGGCGAGGAGTGGCCCACCGACACCAGCGATCCCGACCTCGCACAGCCGCCCATCACGCACGACACACTTGTCCACTGACCGATGATTGCCTTCCTTGTATGAGTGTGTATGAGTGCGTATGAGTGTGTGTGTGTGTGCGCGCGTGTGTGAGTTCTTTGCTGACCCTTTTGCTTATTGCTGTACTTGCTCTGCCCCTTGCTTTTTGAATTTCATCCTTTCTCCCTAATCTCCCCTGCGTGCTTGCATGTGTGTGTGCGTGTTCTTGTTGTTGTTGCTGTTGGGCAACTCTTTTGTTAGCTCTTGCTCTGCCTCTTGCTGTTGTCCAACCTTTGTTCCATTCGCGTTACCTCGCTTCCCTGTGTCAATGTCATGCGTGTGTTCATGCTTGGCTTGGCCCCTTGTGTTGATTGCGCCCACTTGCCCCCACTTGCTTTGCCCCTGCCTTTCTTTCGTGCTTTCTTCCGCCCTCACTGCTTCCTTGCATGTGTGGTGTCAATTTCATTTCGTTACCTCTTGTTTTCACAGTGTCTGAGTCACATAAACAAGCACGCACCAAGCACCAAGTCCAGCCAGCGTTTAACATTAACAGCACGTGTTGCCAACAACCACCACCTGCTCGCTGCGTTTGTCTGTGAAGGGAGGGTGAGGAAAGAAAGCGAACCAGACCAAGCAAAGCGCCGGCCTGCTTGCGTGCTTGCGCTTGAGGTGAGGTGGAAACGTAACAGAGAAGCAAGGATGAACGATGGAGAGTGGCAAGAGAAGCAGTTAAAGGACGACAAAACACTAAAGTAACCGTGGTGGCAAAGTCAACAAAACGCGACAGGGAATGAGCGAAAAGTGCGTGTGTATGTAAAGTGTGTGTGTGTGTATGTGAAGTGGGTGCGGTTTGGTGGAGGTGACATCAAGCTAGCTAGCCACAACAATCACTGAAGAACGCAGTTGCTCCTCTGCTTCGTCTCCGCAACCTGTGATGGAACGGAACAGCGCGTGTGATGGAGGCGGTTGTGTCAGCGGCGACTCAACGAATCAAAACGAACAACGCAGTTAAGCACACAAGGCAATCCAGAACACACATAGACAGACAGACAGACAGACAGACAGACATACAGACACAACCCCACCACACACATGCACACGTGTACACAGACGTAAACGCACACCCACACATATATGGACTCACATGAGCCAAGGCCTCCTGCACGGTGAGTTCGCCACGCTTGACGAGGTTGAGCAGCGCAACGCGGCGGCTCTCATCCAGCGCTGCAGGAGACACGCAGGAATGCAGGAACGCAAGGGGAGTGGCGTAAGAAAGGAGGGCAGTGGCATGCATGACGGTCGTCATCGCGCGCGCACACACACACGCACACAGCGCAGCTCAAACGTACAGAGGAGATCTTCGGGTCGCAGCACTTGACCGTCGACGTCAATGGCGCCCATGTTGTCGGCGTGCTCCAGCCGCAATGACTTGGACGCTTTCCGAACTGTGAAAGAAACAAAACAACACAACAGCAACAGTGTGAGCAAACACACACATGCACACGCACACGCACACATGCACACGCACACATGCACACGCACACGCACACATGCACACGCACACGCACACACACACACACACACACACACACACACACACACACACACACACACACACACACACACACGCGCGCGCGCGCGCAAAAGACGCACTGGGCACCGACCTGATTTGCGCCATTCCAGTTTCTGCGCCTCTGATATCGCGCGTCGGTTCCCGCGCTTCGTGCTGTCCTTGCGCATGGACACGCCCTCCCGCTGCCTGCTGTCAATGTTCTCCTCCCCATCGTCGTCATCATCGTCGTCATCATCGACAGCACCTTCGGCGTTGTCATGGCCACCGCGAGCGCCTGCGCGGTGGCTGTCCGGGCTGGTGCCTGCGCCGTTGCTTGCACCGCTGCTGGCGGACGAGCCAGAGACCATCAGCACGCCCGAGAGCGCCTCCACTTCCTCGGCAGTCGCGCGTTTGCGGGCTGAGCTGGTCCGCCGCCGCCCATCAACACCTGCAATGACGGGGTGCGAGAGAGAATAAGAAGAGGAAGAGGAAGAGAAGAAGAAGAAGAAGAAGAAGACAAAGAGGCAAGGGGTAAGATGAAAGATAATGAATGCCATTCGCAAACTCACAGTCCAGCATAGAACAAGCAGGCGAAACCCAGCCAAGCAAACACACAAAGCCCCCCCCCCCCCGGAAAAAAAATACCGAAGCACACGTACGAACACTGCGATCACACATCGACAGACATAAGCACAGCAGACACATGAGCAGCACACTGAAAGGCACTACAGCACCTCCTAGGACGTCGTTGTCGGTCGAACTGGTCAGCATGTCTGTGACAGACTCCTCCCGTTCCAGGAACCCGTTGAGATCTGCCAGTGCATCCATCGCTTCCCGAAACTCGGGCAGCACAGGTGCCTCCTTCTTGTTACCGCCACGCACCAGCTTTCGCCTCCGCGGGCCTGCGGGCTTGGCTGCCGACGCTGGTGACGACGATGACGCTGATGCTGACGGTGTCGGGCCGTTGGCCGCTTTGCCGGCTGCAGCGGACGTGGCTGCGTGGTGTCGTGGGATGGGCTTCTCCTCTGAAACACTCAGCTCATCGTCCATGGACACGGTGCGCTGGTGCGTGTGCGCTGCCGGGTTGAAGATGTTCGTGCGAATCTCTCCGCTGCCAGCACTGCTCGTCGCCGCATCCAGGCGCGAAGCACCATCACCATCACCACCATCACCACCATCATCACCGTCATCACCGTCATGAGTGGATGCACTGCCGCCCTCGCTCTTCATCACCGCTGCACGCGCCGCTGCCAGAGGCGACGGCACCTTGCCTGCAGCCACGGGCCCGGCCTGTGGCACATCGTCCGTAGATGAGCAGTTCTCGTTGGAGTCCGTGGGCCGCGACCGCCCGAGTTTGATGCGCACCGTGTTCTGCCAGGGATTCAGATGTGACTCCAAGTCCTCCAGCGCGGACATGGCGTCCGCAAACTCCGGCAGCACCTTTGGCTTGTGGGCGTTGCCGCCACGCACCAGCTTGCGTCGCCTCGGCTTCGGCTCATCCGCACTCCCAGCCACCGCCATGGTTGCTGTCGCTGTTGTTGTTGTTGTTGTGGTTGTTGTTGCGGTTGTTCCTGAGGCTGTTGCTGTGGTCGCTGTTGTGGTGGTGGCTCTTGCTGTGGCTGCTGCTGCGACGGTCGGTGTCGCTGGCTGCGACGTTGTGGATGAGGACCCAAGTTCGCCGCCAATGGAGATGGTGGACGTCCCTTTCGTCTCCGCAGACAGCTGCCCTGCCCGCCGCGCTGGTTTCGGCGACACCGGTGGCGGCGTTCGCCCCTCACCGCCGCGATCCGTCTTGTCATCGCTGCTGCTGTCGCCATCATGCCTTCTCTCGTTTGCGGCATCGTCTGTCTTCGCGCTGCCAGCGTTGTCATCACCACTTGGGCGCGTGTCTTCGGCGTGTGCCCCGGCCTGCACGGGCCCGGCAACGGCAACAGCGGACGGGGCACTGCGCGACGGGCGAATGCGCACCGTTGACGTCCACGGATCAAGGTACTTCTCCAGGTCCGCTAGCGCATCGACAGCCTGCTTGAACTCCGGCAGCACAGGTGCTTCCTTCTTGTTCCCGCCGCGCACCAGCTTTCGCCTCCGCGGCGCGCCGTCTCCTGCTGTTGTCTGTCGCCGTGCTGGTGCTGGCGCTGGTGCTGCTGGTGCTGGTGCTGGTGTTGATGTTTCGCTCGCCTTTGCCGCCGCTGCAGTCGCCGCTGTTGCTGCCTGCCCCTGCTGTTGTTGTTGTTGCTGCTGCTGCTGTGGTCGGTGTGTTGGTGTGGGCACGCCCGTGGACACTGTGGCTGAGCGGCCCGTGCGCGGCTTTGGCTTTGGTCGCGGCTTCGGTTTCGGAACGGGCGCACCGGGCGTTGCTGTAGCAGCTGTTGTTGCAGAGGCTGCAGACGACGCCAGCGACGACGACGATGACGACGAGAGGAGAGACGGCGATGCTGCTCGGAGCTGTGATGACGGCCGTGGCTTCACCGGTGGAGGCACAGGCGACTTGGTGCTCTTGCGGCGCTCAACGCGCTCAGATGAAGCTGCAGCTGATGTTGATGTTGATGATGTTGTTGATGCTGGTGTGGCTGTATCATTGGAGGAAGGCTTGGTTTTGGGCGGTGAGGAAGCAGGCGAGCTCTTCTTGAACAGGCCCAGGAAACCGCCACCACGCTTCGCTGTTGAGGTCTTGTCCTCAGCTGCCTGCGCCTGCGCCTCCTGTTCTTCCTTCTTCTTGGCTTCATTTTCTTGCTGCTGCTGCTGCTGCTGCTGCTGCTTCTTCTTCTTCTGTTCCTCGGCGTCATCCTCCTTCTTCGTCGCGGTGGGCGTGGTGCCGAACAGACCACCGCCGCCGCCACCGCCAAACGCAAACGAGCCAAAGTCGAGCGCCTGCACACGTTCGTTGCACGCGTCCAGCTCCTTCGTCAGCTCCTCGTCGCGCTTGCGCTTCTGCTGCTCCTCATACTCCTGAATCTCCCTCAGCTTGCGCATGTGTTCCTCCTCCTCCTGGCGGCGCTGCCTCTCGTGCTCTTCCTTCAGCTGCTGCTGCCGCCGCTGTTCTGCCAAGCGCCGCTCGGCAGCGCGCATACGAAGCTCTTCGCGCTCCTCGGGGCTCAGGTCCTCGTCATCAAACACAAGCGCAAACGCATCGCCATCCTCCTCGTCCGTATCGTCGCCGCCTGCACACGCGAGCATCGTGTTTTGTTGAGGGGAAAAAGAGTGAAGGTGGGGAAGGGGGCGTGTCGGTGAGGGAGGTGCAAGGTGCAGGTGATTGTGGTCACATTCGTCGAAGTGGTCTTGCTCATCAACATGGATGAACAACATGTGCACACACACACACACACACATGCACATGCACATGCACACACACACACATGCACATGCACACACACACACACACGCGCGCGCGCGCGCGCACACACACCTGCGCCGAGCCGTTTGCCGTGTTTGGGGCCAACGGTGCCGACGACGGAGCCAATAGAGACGATGCTGTCCCGCCTGCTGTTCTTCTTTGCCTTCATGTACTCTTCCTCCAGGCGTTTCCTGCGCTCGTCCCTCTCCCTCTGCTCTGCCTCTTGTTGTGCGCGTTCTTCTTCTGCTCGCTTCTCCTCGTCCGCCCGCTCCCGCTGCACCCGCTCCTCGAGCTCACGCCGCGCCTCCTCCTCCGCCGCAAGCGCAGCCTGGCGCGCAGCCTGTGGCAGTTGGTGTGCGGTGTGGGCGTTGTGCGTGCGTGTGTGTGTGTGTGTTGGTAACGATGAGGAAAGGAATGAGAGTTACTATCATTGCGTGTGCACGTACACACTGACACAGCACACGACAGATGTGGAGTTGAGCGGCCTCACCTCTGCGCGCTCTTTGGCGAGCTGGGCGTCGCGCAGCTGCTTGCGCTTCAGCGTGGCGGCCTCGGCCTGGCATTCAAAGCGGTTGCGCATGTGCAGTGAGAACAGGAAGATGGCGCTGACTTGCCATGGGCACAAGAACAAGGACATGCTCGAACGCCACGACGAATCATGCTCAACACAAAGCCGCGTGTACTCCGACAAAACCGCCACAAGCGAACGCAACACACACACACACACACACACGCACGCACACACACACACACACACACACACACATACACACACACACACAAAGAGCAAGCTGCGGAGAAGACATTACCGCGGCAGCACGGCGTGCGACCTCTTCTGCTTCCCGCGCCGCCGCTTCAGCCGCTTCCCGCTCTTTGCGGACTGGTGTGGTGGGGTGGGGAAAATTGGACAGAGGATGATGGTGTTTGAGCGAAGAACAGCCACATACACATGCATACACGCATGCATAACAAGTACTTCTCCTCACACACACCACACACACACATTCGCACACACACATTCGCACACACGCACACACGCACACACGCACACACACACACGACAACATGTGAGTACGCACTTCGCTCCTGCGCGATGCGTTCTGCCTCTTCGCGCTCCCTGCGTGCGCGTTCTTCGGCCTCGCGTCTCTCCTTCTCCTTCTTCAGGCGGGCCAGGGCGCGCACAGCCAGCAGCCGGCGCGCATTCTTCGTCAGCACCGTGGCCATCGCCACCTGCTTCTCCATCAGCAGCATCAGCTTCTCGCCGTGGTAGTACTTCAGGAACACAAGCGTCAGCCCTGGTGTCCACGGCACAACAGAGGTGAAGGATGTGTGCGTGTGTGCGTGTGTGTGTGTGTGTGTGTGTGTGTGTGTGTGTGTGTGAGGCAAGGTAGTATGTGAAGGAAAGACCGAACATGCACAGACAGCTCAAGAAGCAGGGCACACTCGCACACAGAGCGGCAATGTGTGTCTGTGTGTACAAGTGTGTGTGCATGTGTGTGTGTATGTGTGTGTACAAGTGTGTGTGCATGTGTGTATTTACCGAGCTGTGCGCCCTTGAGGCTGCATCGCTTGATGATGCGCTGGCAGGCCACCCTGAGCTCGCTCGTGTCCTCAACCTCCGTCCAGTCCCGCAGTTCAGAGCCTTTGAACCCAAGCGTCTGGTACCTGCAGTGGAGGAAGAGGAGAGGGGATGATGCGAAGGGAGGACGGGATGAGGGGGACGGGTGGTGGTAATGTTGCAACGCCGCAGACGTCAGTGGATACAAAGAGTGTCACACAACAAACGGCAACAACAGCAGCAACCATAAGTACACACACGCACACACACACAGCACAGCACACACACACGCACAGCACAGCACACACAGCCACAGCCACAGTCGCGTACTTGTTGAGGAAGTCTGCAAAGGGCATACGGATGGAGAAGCCGTCACGGCGAATGCGTGTCGTCTCCAGGACGCCCGTGTATCGCAGCTGCTGCTTCACCCGCTCCCCGACAAAGCTGTGCGCGATCTTCTGGTCGTTGGGCTTGATGCACCTGTGCAGAAAATGCGCGCGCGCGCGCGTGTGAGTGTGGCGGGGTGAATGCGTTGGAATTGTCAAGTGAGACAAAATTCAAGTCTACCACATAGTTGTGTACACACACACACACACACACACACACACACACACACACACACACACACGCACACACACACGCACGCACGAGCATGCCATTTGCGTGTGTGCCTGTACGCACCGGACAAAGTGTGGTTGTGCATGCTGCATCTTGTGCATGAGGTCCAGGAGCGAGTTTTTGAAATTGGCGGACACGGAGAGCTTTGCGTTGTCTCTCAGAGTCGGACGGCGCCTACCACTAGCACGGCTGCTGCCTGGCGGGCGGCGCATTGAGCCCGTACGCGTCATCTTCTCCCGGAACAGATTGGCCAGAAACACGAAGCGCGACTCCCGCATGTTCGTGATGACTGTAACGTATTGGGGCGTGGGAGTGGGTGAGTGGGTGAGTGGGGGAGTGAGTGTACATGTGCGCGAGTGTATGCGCGCATGGGTGAATGTGTTGCGTGTAGGAGTGTGTGAGTGTGAGCGCGCGCGTTTGAGTGCGAGTGCACTGTGATGTTGAAGCGCGAGTTCAAGACTGTCGCGTTGTGCACACCAAACCGCCACATCCCCAAGACCACCTAGCAACACAAGAGCACGACACCAACCGAGCTGGGACAGCGTGTCGCGGTTCTTCTCCAGGAAGGAGTGGCAGTCGTACACGACGTTGCCTGCGTAGTGGTGGATGACGAAGAACGGTCCAAACCCCTTTGTCTCCGAGGGCGTGATTGTGTCTCCCTTGCGCCCGCGCATCGCTATTGTCGGTCGCCGCTGGTGGCTCGTCTCAGGCAGCTGAAGGGGGGGGGGCAGGGGTAGAAGAGGGATTTGGTTGAGATGTGATGTTGGTGGAGGTGTGCATGTGTGTGTGTGTGTGCGTGTGTGCATATGCGCGTGTACGCGCGTGTGTGTGCACGAAGCAAAGAATATGCAGTGGAGTGTGGACGTTAAAGTACGCACCGAGAGCCCTTTCCAAGCACATGAGTCCTTGGCCTTGATGAACTTGCGATGCTGCAGACCACAAGCGGCAGGACGACACCCATCAGCAACGACAGAGTGAGCGCACACAAAATGCGCACAATCAGTATGGACACACAGACACACACGCACACAACACGAGACGCACACAGTGCACACAGACACACACAACACGAGACGCACACACACGCACACAACACGAGACGCACACACACGCACACAACACGAGACGCACACACACAGTGCACACACACACACGCACAACACGAGGCGCACGACGCACCAGGCTGGTTGGGGAGGCGCGGGGGAAATTTGACTCCTCATCAAGGAGCGCAAAGAGGCCGAGGGGTTTGCCGAGAATCATGTCAAGCAGACCCGCATTGTCCTTGTACCTGCATCAATCGACACGGCATTGGGGAGTGAGTGGATGAATGATGAGTAGAAGGTCTGGCAGAGGATGGGGAGAAGCGGTGATCAAGCACACACACACACACATGTACACACACGCATGCGCACAAACACAACAAACAGCAAGGGAGCGCGCACTTGATGGCTGTGAGCGGGAGTGCCTCCTCCTCGTAGAGACTTTGTTCCCAGGCGAAGATGTGCTGGTTGAAGTAATACTGCAGCTGCTCGTTGGCCGTGTTGATGCAAAACTGCTCAAACGAGTTGTTCTCAAAGTTCTCAAAGCCAAAAATGTCCAGGATGCCAACCTGAGAGAATTGTGCGCGTCGGTGTGTGTGTGTGTGTGCGTGTGTGCGTGTGTGTGCGTGTATGTGTGTGTGTGTGTGTGTATGTGTGCGTGTGAGTGAGTGTGCAAGTGCGTGAGAGAAAGATGTGCGGGATTGTGAGTGTTTGCGCTTGTGCGCATGTGTACATGTGTGCAGGCGATTATGTACATGGTTGGAATGTCTGACAACAACGTGCGCGGGAAGCAGTTGACCACACACACGCACACAGACACAGACACAGACACACACACACACACACACGTGTACACACCTCTGAGATGCCGCCTTGGATGCTCTTTGAGCGCTCGTATGCCGGGCCGCGCGGTTTCAGCAGCGCATTCGCTTTGCTCACAATCCACGCAAACAGCCGCCCGTACATTGCCTGAAGGAGGGATGGGTGCATGTTCGTATGAGTGAAGAAGGTGCGATGCGAAGGGGAAACAAAACAAAAAAAAGGGGGGGGGGAAGGTTGTACACAAGCACGCACGCACACACACACACACACACACACACACACACACACACACACACACACGCACAAGCACACGACCATCACGACCATCACGACCTTTGCAAGTGCGTCGCGGTTGTCCTCGGCCTTTTCGACGTTGAAGTTTTTCCTGAGGAGCTCGCCGCGCATCACTGTCGTCGTCGACACCAGCATCGGGCACAGCGTGTCCACAGGCAGCCCCAGCAGATGCGCAACTGGGCCGTGCGTGCGTGCGTGTGTGTGTATGTGTGTGTGTGCGTGTGTGTGTGTGTGTGAGCAATTAAAGAACAAAATACCTATACACACATGCACGCACACACAGACAGAGACACAGACACACACGACGTCACGGGTACCCACCTGTCTTGATGGGGCTGTCTGTTGAGATTTCAGCAAAGCTTGAGTCTGCCTCGTAGAAGTCCACATTTCCAAGATGCAACACAGCCGCAATGATGCCGTGCATGGACTACGTGCGCCGACCAAAAGCATGCGCATATGTGTGTGTTTGCGGTCAGAACGAAGTTAAGGTGTGTCGAGAGACCAAACGCGTGCACATCGCGGAACGGCGATGCGAGCAAGGAACAACGTGCGCATGCACATGCCCACACACCTCTGCTTCCTCGTGGGTGAAACCGATTCCCTCCATGACCTCCAGCAGGCTGTGGTACTGCGCAGTCAGCGCAGGCACATCTAACACAAAGACACACCAACAACAGCATAAAGAGTTGGAATTTCCATGGTTGTGGCTGTGTGAGCAGGTGGGGCGAGGGAGGGGGTTCGCAAACGAATACACAGGCGGTACACACGGGGAAACCAACCCAATTCCACCACACACACACAACGCAACAGACACACACACAGACACACACACACACACAGACACACACGTACACACACAGACACACACACACACACACAACGCAACACGGCACCATCCTGCATGCCACCACCACCACCACGGCGCGCACCAAGGTCGATGGCCACATCGCGGGTGAGGTGCTTGTGGCCGCCGCGCAGGTAGTGGAAGTCGGTGATGTCTGAGAAGCCAAAGCGCTCCTTGGTGTCCTGCGGAGCGCCGCCGAAGATGTAGTAGAAGACGTGGAAGTTCTGCTCGCCGTCCGCCTGCCGCACGACACGCGACTTCTCCAGAAGATACTCGGCCAGGTGCGCACCGAGCACCTGAGGGATGGGGTGGAGCATGGAGGGGGTGGGGTTTGAGCATGGTTGTGTGGTTGTGGTTGTGTGTGTGTGTGTGTGTGTGTGTGTGTGTGTGTGTGTGAGGGAGGGAGGGTGTGATGGAGTGTATGCAGCTGCGTAAAAGTGCAACTTTGCAAGTGTTCTTGTTGTGGCAATGCACAGGCGCGACCACACATGCTGGAAAGACAACCCCAGCACACACACACACACACACACACACACACACACACACACACACACACACACACACACACACCAGCACACATTGGCGACACTCATTCGCCCGCACGAGTGAGCAGTGCGCACCTCGCCAAAGTAGCCAAACTTGATCTCCAGGAATTTTCCAAAGCGCGACGAGTTGTCGTTGATGACCGTCTTGGCATTGCCAAACGCCTCGAGCAGCGGGTTCACCTGCGGGTGGCGCGGTGGATATGTTGTATTGCGTGCGAGTGAGAGAGAGAGAGAGAGCGGGTGTTGTGTGTGCATGTGTGTGTTCAAAGGTGAAGGGTGAACACGTTCGTTCGATGGAGGAGACGCGGTGTAGAAAGCTTGGACAAACTCACACACACACACACACACACACACACAACTTAACGCATGCAAACAACAGCAGGAACAGCAGCACACAAGGCCGCACCTCCACGATGCGCTGCTCGAGGGCGCCGGTGCCTTTGCACATGGACAGGAGATGCTCCACAATCAACTTGGCCGTCTCTGTCTTTCCCGCGCCGCTCTCCCCGCTAATCACGCAGCACTGCACACGCGCACACGCGAACGGCAGGCAGGCAGGCGTGTGTTGTGTATATGTGATATTGTGTGTGTGTGTGTGTGTGTGAGTGTGTGTGTGTTATCTGTGGTTTAGCGAGCGTCATCACATGCACAGCAACGAGGACAGCACCAATTCACACGTGCCAGACACATCGTGACACACACACCTGGTTTTTGTGGTTTGCGAGGAGCATCTTGTATGCGCTCTGTGCCACGCGGAAGACGTGTGGGATGTCACATGGCGGCGACGTGTGCAGATAGCGGTGATTCGCCTCCTCTCTGAAGCATCAGTCATCCATGCATATGCACATACGCGTGCAAACATACATGCGTGAGGACTACAGGCACAGCGCGAACACACACACAGACACACAGAGACACGGACACACAGGCACACACACAACAGAAGTCACCACGTGAGCGAGCAGCGCAGCACGTGCATACCCGTAGAGGCCGGATATGGAGTGAAAAGGATTGACGGCAATCAGGATGTCGCCGACGTTTGTGTAGATGAGGTCGTACAGATACCTACGCAGAGCACACGAGACACGAAGGAGAACAGAAACGTGTGGGAAACACACATGCAAGGATGTTCAACCGCTTTCGTACACACACACACCCACACACGTGCAGACACACACCCACACACGTGCAGACACACACACACACAACCATGGTGCCTTCCTCAAACACTCACACACATATCCCCTACCCCCACAAACCTGAGCTTGAGCTCCTTGAGGATGTTCTCTTCGTTGAGCTCGGAGAGCCGCGCAAGGTCCTGGGTGCCGTGGCGGTCGTCGAGCGGATCTGGCGCTGCATCGACCACGGACTCCACAGAGAGGCCCGAGATCTTGGAGAAGCGCCGCAGCGACGCCATCTTGTCCTTCGGCTCCATGCCCACCGTGATGGTTGGCCGGCTCTTTGGCCGGAACACCACCGACATGGCTGGTGCTACTGGTTCAGAATACGGGAATCGCGGTTCACAGGGGAGTGGGGGAGTGGGATTGCTCGCAACAAGAAGGAGCTGCCTGTTTCGTGTGCGTGTGTGCTTGGTGTGTGTGGGTTTGCCTCTTGTTTCAAACGTCTCCAATGACAATGACAATGCCGATGGCGATGTGGATGATGCTGAGCTGTACACGTACAGCTCGCTTTCTGTCTGTGGCTCGGGCTGTGGCTGTGGCTGTGCCACACAACTCCAGTGCCTTGTGCCGGCTGTTGGCTTGGTTTACCGTGCAGGTTGCAGGTTGTTGTTGTTGCTGTTCTTCGTCTTCTTTGCTCGCCAACAAGGCGCACCAATCAAATCACTCTCCTCTCAGTCAGCCCACTATCGCATCCGCAACACACCAACAGAAGCCAACGTTGTTGTGTGTGTGTGCGAAAAAAACGGATCTGTCTGTGCTTCTTCTTCTTCTTCTTCTTTCTTGCTTGCTTGCTTGTTGTCAGTTTTTGGTTTGTTTGTGTTGAGGGGGGCGGAGGCGAGAGCAGAGTATACGATTCGTTGTTGCGCTGCAAAAGGGAACTGTGCGCTTAGTGCGCAGTAAGACTACGCAGGCGGCGCTATCCACCATCATCGCATTCCGCCACACACAAACACGACAACAATCAGCAACGCACTCATCCTTCCAGCCAACGAGGACTGCCATCACCACCGACCCACCCAGACAAGACTCTCTCTTTGAAGCACAAAGCGGAGGAGCACACAGCGACAAACAGCCATGGCAGAGGGCATCCATGAGGTCAAGTACGACGACGGTGACATCTACAAGGGTGAGTGCGAATGGCAGCTTGATGGTGGAAGCAGGGAAGGACGCGAAGGTGGGGGAAAGGGGCGATGGAAACAGTGGCGCTTGTCTTCTTGTCATGTGTTAACTCCTTGGTGATTTGGATGCGCGATGTTGATCAGGTCACTGGAACGGCGATGGCAAGCGCGATGGCCTTGGCGTGGTATGTGTACCTGTGTGTGTGTATGAGGAGGAAGGAGGGGAGGATTGATCCGTGTGCTCTTTGGTTGGCTGATTTGCGCGCGTGTGTGTGCGTGTGTGCGTGTGTGCGTGCGTGTGTGTGTGTGTGTGTGCCCTTGCGTGCGTGTGTATGTGTATGTGTGTGTGCCGTGTGTATGTGTACGTGTGTGTGTGTGTTTCAGTTGCATTGTGCCTTAATGTCTCCAGCTCATTCGCATCGACTCTGATTCTTGTATTTTTGTAACAGCTCAAGTTTGCAGATGACACGACGTACAAGGGCGAGTTCTCCAACGGCATGAACAGCGGCTACGGCGTGCTCACCTTTGCTGATGGGGTGCGTATCACATGCATGTGTACGCAATGTGTATGTGTGTGTGTGTGCAATGTGTGTGTGTGTGTGTGTGTGCAATGTGTGTGCACTTGAATTCTGTGCAGATGCTCTTTGTGTGCGCTTGGTGTGCAGCTTGGCCTGCCAACACTGTTACTCACCCCCGTCCTCCGCACGCATGCGCACGTGCACACGCTTTCTTTGGTGGCTTTTATCTGCAGTCCAAGTATGAGGGCCAGTTCTCGGACGGCAAGTACCACGGCTACGGTGTGTTCTCGGGCAAGGACGGCATGAAATACGAGGGAGAGTTCAACGACGGCAAGGTGCGCCCCCGTGTGTATGCACATGTGTGCATGTGTGTATGTGTGTGCATGGAACGCTAGATTTCGTGCGAGTCAAACAACCCCTGAACATGCATCAACTCAACCGCAAACACCCACCCACACACACACACACACACACACACACACACACACACACACACACACACACACACACACACACACACACACACACACACACACACACACACACACACACACACACACACACACACACACACACACACACAAAACCGTGTGCAGGCCAACGGTGCGGGGAAGGTGACGTTCCCTGACGGCAGCCCCGGGCGCCCGCGACAGGAGGGCACGTTCCAGGACCGCAAGCTGGTGACCGGCGGCAAGCAGGCCGCAGCGGTGCGCCAGGCACAGGATGCACAGCAGATGGCGCAACAGAAGGCAAGCGAGGCAGCGGCACTCAAGTGAAGTGCGGCGGTGGCGACTGATGGTGATTGATGATGATTGACTGTGACTGATGGTGGTGATGTGCATGGAACAGGGGTTTCTTGGTTGGTTGGTTGGTTGGTTGGTGGAGGAAAGGTCTTTCTTTGACAGTGATGATGGTGATGATGATCCTTGATTTGCGGTCGTTGGTGGACCATGTGATGTGGGGGCGGCTGCTGTAGCGTTGGCCTCTCTGGACTTTGTCATTCACATTGCTAGTAGTGCGTGCGTGGGAGTGCTGTTGTTGCGGTCCTTGTTGTCTGTGAGGAGGTGTCAAGTAGGCACTGGTTGTGGGTGTCGTCGTCGTGTCCTGTTGTTGTTGTTGTTGTTGTTGTTGTTGATGTTGTGTTTCTTTCTCCTCCACAGTCCAATACAATACACACTGCAAAGAAGCACACGCATCAGTGCGTGTATGTGTGTGCAATTCATTGCCGCACGCACACACACACGCACACACACACGCACGCACACACACACACGGTTCCACACC
>NW_004754915.1:981827-985101 GCF_000188695.1 Salpingoeca rosetta | reverse complement strand
TGTTGTTTAAGTTGTTGTTGTTGTTTAAGTTGTTGTTGTTGTTGTTGTTGTTGTTGTTGTTGTTGTTGTTGTTTAAGTTGTTGTTGTTGTTGTTGTTTAAGTTGTTGTTGTTGTTGTTGTTGTTGTTGTTGTTTAAGTTGTTGTTGTTGTTGTTGTTGCTCCGGCACGTACATATGACTGTGCGTGTCCACCGCATATCGGTTTGTGCATTTTCACCATTCTGCACGTTGTACTCATCCGGGTTCACCTATGTGCACTGCTGACTCTGCTGTCACATGCAGGCGTGGTCTGGAGGCGTTTTTCACCAACAAGCACCTCAGTACGTCATTTTGCGAGTTATGCTCCAATTCACGCATGCCGTGGTCGTCTACAGCAGCTTCCATCCACACACACACACACCCACACACACACACACACACACACACACACACATCACAGCACACACACGCATCACATCACATCACATCACATCACATCACAATACGCACAACTCACACTCCTTCCCACCGCCCAATCTCTCCACCTACAGCGCTTCGCTCGATTCGCAAGTACGGCGGCAAGCTGACGACGCAATCGCACACGTTTGCCGACCGCCACGTGCCCGTGCGGCGCTGGATTTCCCTCGCGCTGGTGGTGCAGCCTGGTGGCCTGCTCTCCACGCGCGGTGACCAGGTGCACCTGTACATTGACGGGCGCTACACGGAGACGTGCTTCATCACCGTGCCCGCCATTCGCGAACCACTTGATCGCGCCATCATCGCCGCGGGCTGCCTGCCGCCAACCAACACCAACACCAACACCAACACCAGCGCCAACACCAACAACAATGCCACCAACACGGGCACTGGCAGTGGCAGTGCGGATGCAAGGACGGGCGTGTCTGCTGGCCACGGCCCAAACAGCGGCGGCAGTGGCGGTGACGGTGACGTGATCATCATGGCACTGCGCTGTCAGATTGCGCGCGTGCAAGTGCTGGATGCCCTGACGGAGGAGCAGCTTACGGGGATCCAGGCGCTTGGGGCCGAATACATGGGCCTCTATGAACCTGTGGAGCTCCAGGCCGTCGCCACGTCCACCTCCATTGACGATATTGGCTTCACTGTGCAGACGTTTGACGAGGGCGGTACCAGCTCTGTTCGCGCCGTGCGCAGCAGCAGCATCAGCAGCGCCGCCACGGCGTCCGTCATCACCAACACGGCCAGCGGCGATCACACCAACACGGGCAGTGGTGGTGGTGGTGGTGGCAGCGGACACGACGCTCGACGTCGCCTCTCGTCCTCTGGTGGCGGCGGGCGGACATCATCGCTGTCGGGTCGACTGGACGTCATGGCTGCACGCAACGCCGTCCGCAGCCGCATTGGTCGTGCTGCACGCGGCAGCAAGGGCAGTGGAGGCGCGTCTGCCTCACTGTCGTCGCCGTCACCGCTTGGTGGTGGCATCGTGTCCACCACGTCTTCGTCATCCATGCACAGCCGATCAAGAGCTGGGGGTGGTGGTAGTCAACAACAACAGCAGCAGCAGCAGCAGCAGTTGGCTGGTGTTCCCCCTCGTGAAGTGCCGGCTGTGCACGCTCTGCTGCAAGACGAGATTACAGCAAAGGTGCAGCTGTCACTGAGTGCGTCCATGTGTCAGGGGAAGAAGCTGCTTGACCAAGTGCTGCTTGCACGCGGCGCTTCGCAGAAGGCCGCACACGTCGCAAACACGACGGGCACGCGGTGCGTGCACCACAACCTGGCCACGGTGATCCATTCGCTGGGCGGTGTGCACATCCTCACGTTCCTCCTGGCGCAGCTTGATGACACGTGCAAGCGCATTGCCGCACACCGCAGCCAGCACGCCTTCAAGAATCGCATGCAGGCGGCAGCGGCGAAGAGGAAGAAGAGGGAGGAGGAGGAGAAAGGGGACGGCGGTGAGCGGAAGAAACAGCGCGAGGAAGGGGAACATGACGAGCGGAGCGCGGAAGATCATGAAGCAAGTGAGGTGGCAACAGACAAGGAAGGAAGGGAAGGCGTGGGGGGAGGTGACGATGCGGCTCAGGGGAGTGAGGACAAGACTGGGACCAAGGATGAGAGTGATGGTGATGGCGACAACGCCCGCAGCCGGCTGAACACGCTGTCAGCGGTGCAGGCGCAGCGCTTCAAGAAGGAGGCGGCGGACGCTGCGCTGATTGCCGAGCAGAGCGTGGACGAGTTCTTCCTGCTGCTGAGCGTGCTGCTGGCGGATCCCAACAACAAGCAGCACGCCATTCAGTCGCACCTGTTTGCTGTCGTCAACTTTGTGCTGAAGCAGTCCAAGTACGCGCGCCTTGGTTCTGTTGCCCTGCAGGCCATCCAGGACATGACCAATCACGGCTCCCCCGACGCAAAGTTCACGCGTGCATTGTGCAAGCAGATTCTCTTTGACTTTGACCTGTGGCAGCGCAGCGAGTATGCCGTGCGCATGTCGCATCTGCAGGTTGTGAAAGGGTTTGCGCAGCAGCACACGGCATTCTTCCGCAGCACATACGGTGTGCAGTACATGCTGGATCACCTTCGCGAGGTGTCTCGACACAGCGTCGCCAAGCGCTCCCGCTCCGTGGGCCGCAGTGATGATGGCCGTGATGGTGGTAAAGGTGGTGGTGATGGTGGTGATAAGAGTCATGATGGTGGTGATGGTGTTGTGTCCAGCGAGGCTGAAGAGCGGGAAGAGCTGCGGTCGATCCACCGGCTGATGATGGACATTGTGTTCCTGTGCATCCGCAGCAACATCACCCGCCGCGAGTGCAGAGCAATCTACACATTCCTCCTCAGCTGCGAAGACGGTGGGGGGATGGGTGTGTATACTTGTGTATACTTGTGTGTGTGTGTGTGTATACTTGTGTGTGTGTGTGTGTGTGTGTGTGTGTGTGTGTGTGTGTGTGTGTGTGTGTGTGTGTGTGCGTGTGTGTGTTTGTGATGAAAAAATGTTCATGAACTTGTTGGTGTGTGTGCGTGTTTGCGACTCGCCTTGACTCGCCTCGCCTCATGTGTGTGTCGCCTGTGCTTGGTCTTTTGGATCAGATATTGTGCTGTGCAACTTCCTGGAGGACATTCTTCGCCTTCTACAGCAACGAACACGTGAGTTGTGTGTGTGTGTGTGTTTGCAGGAAAGACTGGGTTGTTGTGGAGAGGTGTTGTGTCGACAGTTCTGCTCCATCTCACCCGTGCCTCTTTCATCTGCGCCTGCACAGCTGGCGTTGACCCGGAACACGAGAGCGACAACAGCCGCACGGCGCGGCACATTGTGCATGCCCTTA